>NW_026859552.1:0-62437 GCF_026571515.1 Ruditapes philippinarum | reverse complement strand
AGGTGCACCGCTTTAAATATATACATAAATTTATACTACTATTTTACTCGGCTCAAAGTACAATTTAACCGCTTATTTTGGACACATAATTTATAGTAGCATGTCTCCAGATTCATCCTAATTATCATGAAAAATTTGGAAAGTGTATTTAAAAGTAAATTATTGTGAAGTAAAGAAAGAAAATAACTTACAATCCTGTAAATTAACAAATAGCGATCAAAATATGAAAAATAACTGCTTTAGTCACACAATATAAATGAGCCGTGTCACGACAAAACCAACATAATGGGTTTGCGACCAACATGGATCCAGACCAGCCTGCGCATTCGCGCAGTCTGATCAGGATCCATGCTGTTCGCTTATAAACCTTATAACAAGTAGAGAAACTGATAGCGAACAGCATGGATCCTAATCAGACTGCGCGGATGCGCAGGCTGGTCTGGATCCATGCTGGTCGCAAACGCACTATGTTGGTTTTGTCGTGACGCGGCTCAAATATGGTGATTATTACAACAAAATCAGTCACGAATCACACATACAGTAAATTATAATTTGAATTTTGACTGCGTTTATTTACTTTTACATCTTAGTACATTTTTCTAAAGTGTGAATTTCTTTTAACGCATTTGTGAAATAAGTTCTTACATTTTATATCAATTGCTTTCGAATCCACTCTCTAACAAGCACGTCCGGTGTCATATGAGTAACGTGACCGTGAACCGAACAGGCATCCAATCCACGATCCCTTACTTGAGAGGCAGACACATTTAACTACTAACCGCTTAGCAACCGTTCCCTTTAGACTTAAATATCTGGACAAACGTTTATAAATATATCGTAAAAATCATAGATTACAGCTGCGGTTAATAAAATATGCAATAGTGCATAAACATAAACCAAATGTGAAAACAACAACAACAACAAAAGAAAAGAAAAATACCCAAACAGTTTGACACAATTTTAAACACAAAATGCACTTACCCGTTTTACGAGGGAGAAAAATATCCATATCTACAGAAGTCATTTAAAGTAGTAAACAGTCCAGTGTATTGTCAAGTGTCCCAGTAAAGAAATGTTTTAATTCTTCCTAGTTAAATATCATTCACCGATAAGTAGTTTTGTGTCCAATCAGAGATTCATGACTGTATTTAACAGATTCCGATGAAGTTTATTGCGTTCGGAAATTTCTTCTTTTTTTTATAATAGAACCCTAGAATTTGTAAAATGGGTAATTCCTGCTTTTGATTGGAAAATGTGTCTTCATCGACTGTTTAATATATAGGGATGGTTATTTTCAATTAATTACTTTGAACAGCCAATAGCATAGAGATTGGAGATTTTTAAAAAAATACCACTGCACATATCATGTTAAGTTGTACAAGTACAGGTGTACTGTGAAGGGGGTGAGGTAAGAAGATGGGCTTAGTTGAAAGCCGAACAGTGCGTATTTGAGACGAATATCGTCAATTGGGGTGGATAGTTGAGTAAGGTATCCTGTCTCTATAAGTATGCGGGAGGTTATCTTCCCGTGAAAAATCCCGCTGAAAGACAACTTAAAACAAGAAGTGAATCAAATTGAATGCCTTTAATAGAGAAACATCAACAAATTTTCTTTATTAAAGTGTTCGCCGAGTTAACAATAAAAGAAGTTTTGCATAACATTAAAGATCCTGTAACACATTATTTTTATGGTTTTATATACAAATTATGATGCTCAAATTAAGATTTATCGATATTGTAAGTTTCAAAAAACATTATTTATAAAGATATTACCGAATTTAATATTTCATGTAATTAAAGAGAGGTAATTAGAATTTAGTTTTCTATAAATTCTAAGTCAATTTTTCCAATAAGAAATGAATGCATATAATTTAATGATTACCTTAAATATGTACAAATATTTGCAATACATATTTTACATATTCTTCCATGTTTGAAAATTGACAAATTTGCATAATTACATACATATATAATTCTATGAAGAGTGGTATGCAATCTTAATTACAAAACATACAGGATCTAAAACAAAATAAATTTCCCTTCGAAAACTTTAATTGATTTATGATGACACGTCACAATGTTTTACTTTTGTATACGTTTTCAAAACTGTCATGAAAATAAGCATAAATCTTGAGGCATGCTGCTTTAATGGTATTTGCTAATTTTTCGTTACATCTTTCATCATTTGTATTATAGATATAAATATATCATGTTCCAGTGAGGCAAATATTCTGCAAGTATAACTGGAAAAGTAAAGGAGCTACAATAGAAAATTATATACCATAATGATTTTAATCGACAAACATTTCCCTTGAACATGGTATATATATGTTAATTATTCAAATATTAAAAGAAAGAAAGTTAGCAAAAGAACAAAAAGAAACATTTAAGCACAGGCCAACCATAAGCGGTGACCCAGTGTTGCTTTATACAAATATCACGTTATCATCTATCCTTCTTCGTTGTTTCCATTTACGAGTCTCACCCATGACGTAGAAACGTTCGCACCCGTGTCTAAATATAAGGTATACGTATACCTTCCATACACACTCAGCTCGTGACTATTAATTAACTTATTAAGCTGACAGGTGCAGATAACAAGTAGATCTGAAAATTATTTTAATATTAAGTTAGCTCCCTTTTTAAGGGTTAAAGGACCTATTAAAAATGGTAAAAACGTGATGTTAAAAACGTCTTTGAGGAAACATGTATTTTAAAGGCCCATTATGCCCCTTAAATGCTTTTATCTTAATTTATCAAAGGCGTTTATTTTGGTGTCTTTTTGTAAATTCCAAAATATGACTCATTAGCCAATTGCCTGAACCATTTTTGCTTCTGTTGCCTTTTGACAATTAGTAGAGCTATAGTGATTAAGTATTTTGTATTGAAGTCAAAATAATATGTTGTTTACATTTTTATACTTTTATGACACATAATTTATCATTCAGAGCTACTTTCGTCAAGTGATAAGCATTAAACATGTTCTGAAGTCCAATCTGAAAAAAACTCGTTTCTTTAGGCTATTATGCCTTTAATGAATGAAAACAGTTATCTTATTAGAGTTAATTACTTCTCAAAATGTAGGCAATCTTTCTTCTAAAAGTCATGTTAAAGCAGAAGTAAATATATGGATTAACACAGTTATTGATAAGGTACAATCTGGTCAATAGAAACATTAGTATAGAGCCAATGTCACTTTGTCGGAAGTCTGTCATCGAAAATATGATCATTCCGGTGGAAGGAATTATTGTTGTTATGATAAACACAAAGGTAACGATAAACATAAGCTTGGTGTTTCTCATTGCTTTTTTGAAGCGACTCTCTATACGTGCAGAAAATACTGTGTCTTGGAATCTGTTTCCCGAAACATTTGGCATCGGTACGACGCGGTTTCTGGCCTTAAGAACTAACAAAATACGAGTATATGATATTATTATCACAGCACTTGAAATTAGTCTAGATACCAATATAATGAGGTATAGAATCAATTGAAGTAATTTCCTTGACGGATCATGAATACATTGTCCTAAATCATTGGTGTGTACAGCAAATGCTGCAATCATACCTACCATACTCGAAACTACAAACACAATAACACCACTATGTTTTGACGATTTCGGTGTTAAGAGCTGGTGAACAGAGCTCGACTTCCATAGCCTGTCAAGTGCATTGCACGCTACAATTATTGTCTGTGCCATGAAAGTTAAAATTATAACAAAATGGTGAATCTTACAACCGAATTGTGATCCAATATTTCCCCACTCATCTTTCATAATAATGATATAACACGGTACATTGATGACTAAAGAAAGGAGATCTGAGGCAGCTAGAAAACCCACAAACCAATCCGTTGTTGTTTTGGTCTTAGTATTAATCTGGACAAGTATTACAAATACGTTGCCAGGTAATCCTGTGAAAAATACGATAACTATGAAGATCATCATCACATTTCTACACCACTGAGGGACAACCATTGCTAAGGCAATTTGAATATTGCTGGACAATTCAGTTATATTCAGGGGTTCTGTAGCGTTGTTGACCATTTTGACTTCGTTTTACGTAATTTGTCCCCTTTTTAAAACTAGGTGTATAAATAGGTAGTCTTGATTACTAGTGTTTCATGTTAAATAAACAAAAAGATAGTTTGTTAAATATAAAATAAGTGGCTTGTCTAACTGTTGCTCCGATTTTGTTATGTCATGAATCCCACTTGCTTTGAATTCCACAACTTCGTGATTTTTTGTGATTTTTCGACTGAAGCGGTTGTCCAAAACTAATACATGTACATGTAAACTCTTCGGTAATACTTCAGAACAGATTTTGCTTTCTAAGGCTGGAAATATATGACAAAAAGAGAGAAAGAATAAACACATTCGAGTTTGGTTTGTAATACATGTAGTATACATTCGTTTTCTACAGGCTAATTCCAAAGCTAAGCACAATGTTTCACGATAGCGGTTATCAAATGCATAAAACTTAGTTGCAACGTTTAAACTACTGCTTTGCATTCTGCTACCACTTTCAAAAATATTAGCTAAGAAATATCATCTGTGTCATTTGGGACATGTGTACTCTTCAACAAAGAGTAACATTTTATATTTTAATTTTGTGTAACAAGTTGCCATGCATATTCTAATGTCCTTTAAATAATCATAGTTTATTTAATTATGTTCAACTTGTATTTTGAGAATTTATTACAGATATCTTACATATTATATTACCCAATTATGCATAATCAACGTATCGTCAAAACCGTCGACAAAAGAAAAAATAAACATATTTAATAAATCTTTTAAAGGGTATGAACAAAGCATGAAAGATAAAAATTTAAATTAACATTGCATTTCACATTCATATGTTATGGGGTAAAATGCCCAAAACTTTACATTTCATTATTGGTGGTAATTTATAATCATGTCTATTTATATGTTTTTAGACTAGTGGGGATGTCTGAGGTTCTGCAACAAACATAACACGGATGTGCTGGCTGATCTTGGTCTGTACTGGTCGCACAAGCCACCGGCGGGAAAACGGCTTATTAGATAGTTTGATTTATTTCAGTATTATGCAATTATATTGTCCAACAACATTGATCTGGCACTCTTGCATTTGACCCTGTAGTCGGTATATTCCGTAAAAGTTACGATATATTCGTAAAATGATATAAGTGAAAATATCGAATTATTTATTAAAATGGTGTTAATTAAAAATTAATGCAGTTGATAAAGGAGTTTCACTTGAAGAATGTAGACGTGAACTGGTAGGTTCGAATCATATTTCAGCGATTTTCTTTTTATGCCACCGCAGCATCTGCGATGCGGTGGCATATAGCGATTCACCTGTGTGTGTGTGTTTGTTTATTTGTTTGTGTGTGTGTGTGTGTGTGTGTGTGTGCGTGCGTGTGTGTGTGTGTGTGTGTGTGTGTTATATAGATTATATAGTGAACTTAAAAAATCTTCTTGTGAAAAACCACTAGTCCAATTTAAACCAAACTTGGCAGGATTGATCCTTGGGTGAAGGGCTTCCAAAGTTGTTCAAAGAATTTCATTCCATGCAGAAATCTGGTTGCCATGGCAACCGAAAGGAATTATAAGAATAAATTTAAAAAATCTTCTTGTAAAGACCCAAAAGGCCTAGAGCTTAGATATTTTGCATAAGGCATTGTCTGGTAGACCTCTACCAAGATTGTTCAAATTATAGCCCTGGGGTCAAAATCGGCCCCGCCCCAGGGGTCATTGATTTTCACTATATGTACATATAGTAAAAACTAAAAATACCTTCTTGTAAAGACCCAAAAGGCCTAGAGCTTAGATATTTTGCATAAGGCATTGTCTGGTAGACCTCTACCCAGATTGTTCAAATTATAGCCCTGGGGTCAAAATGGGCCCCGCCCCGGGGGTCATTGATTTTCACTGTATGTACATATAGTAAAAACTTAAAATACCTTCTTGTAAAGACCCAAAAGGGCTAGAGCTTAGATATTTTGCATAAGGCATTGTCTGGTAGACCCTTACCAAGATTGTTCAAATTATAGCCCTGGGGTCAAAATCGGCCCCGCCCCAGGGGTCATTGATTTTCACTATATGTACATATAGTTAAAACTTAAAATACCTTCTTATAAGGACCCAAAAGGCCTAGAGCTTAGATATTTTGCATAAGGCATGGTCTGGTAGACCTCTACCCAGATTGTTCAAATTATAGCCCTGGGGTTAAAATCTACCCCGCCCCGGGGGTCATTGGTTATCCTTATATGTATATAGTAAAAACATACAGTAAAAACTTAAAAAAAAATCTTCTAGTAATTGACAAATGCTATAGGTAAGATGTTTTGCATGAAACATTGTGTAGTGAAGCTCTAGCAAGATTGTTCAAATTATAGCCCTGGGGTCAAAATTGGCCCCACCCCTAGGGGTCATTGATTTTCACTATGAACATAGAGTAAAAAATTAAAAAATCTTCTTATCTGAAGGTACAAGGCTTAAAGCTTTGATATTTGGTATATAATATCATCTTCGGGTCCTCTACTAAAGTTGTTTTAATTATGCCCCTAGTGTTGAAATTGCCCTGCCCCAGAGGCGCTAGATTTCCTTTTCCTTATATGTATAAAGTAAAAACTTGAAAAATCTTCTTCTCTGAATTGACAAAGGCTAGAGTTTAGATATATGGCATGAGACTTTGCGAAGAGAACCTCTACCAAGATTGTTCAAATTTTAGCCCTGGGGTCAAAATTGGTTCTGCCCCGGGGGTCATTGATTTACATTATGTATATCTAGTAAAAAAATAAAAAATATTTTTGTATGAAGGTACAAGGCATAGAGCTTTCATGTTTGCTATATAATATCATCTATAGGTCCTTTACCAAAGTTATTCAAATTTTTCCCCTGGTGTCAAAACTGGTCCTGCCCGTGGGCATGATTCTCATTATGAACACATAGTAAAAACAGAAAATAAAACAAATTTGTTTCTGAATGGGAGAAAGCTTCAGCTTAGATATTTGACTTGAAATGTTGTTTGGTGGACCTGTATCAAGATTGTTTTGAATTAAACCCTTGGGTCAAAATTTTGCCTTGACCAAGGGGACAGTGACCTACTTTGTTGTCCTTTGATGTACAGCAATGAAATTTTGACCATGTGCACAGTTTTAGTTGTAAAATTGAACTTTGATATCAGGTGACCTAGATTTTGATAATGTGACCTACTTTCTTGTGCTTTGATCTACAGCTATGAAATTTGAACCATGTGCACAGATTAAGATGTAAAGTGGACTTTGATATCAGCTTACCTAGATTTTGACAAAGTGTCTTACTGTTCCTTTGATGTAGTCATGAAATTTAGGCTGCGTGAAATATGACCTTCACCACCAAATTCACTAGACTCAAGTGCATTGATATATTCCTGCTCTGATCTTTTATTTGATTAACAATAGATTTAATCACTAATCTGATAATAAGAATTAGATAGGTCAGGGATCTATGCATTATGACAATCTTCAATTGTATAGAAACAAAAAAAATCTGTTCCTACACTACTATTTAGTGTTGTATTAATGCGGTGGCATAGCATTTTTCTCAAATGCAATCTTGTTTCTTTTAGTTTTTAAATTGCCGTTCTCATAAAACTATTGCAAACCTTTTTGTTGTGTGTAACGTTACTACATGTACCAGTGTAGTGTTTTTAATAACTGCATGCCTTTATAGCGTGTATGTGCTATTAAAGCATATATGACGATTGCATAATGTCACAAAGAGAACCGTTGGAAGATACTGTAATAAAAAAATATTGTTGTGTATGAAACATCACTTAGTTATTCTAAAACCAGCTGTAGTAAAACGATTTCAAATTAATTCTTGCGAGTAAAATTAAAACAAGAGGGCCATGATGGCCCTGAGGTCGCTCACCTGTATATAGCCCCCCCCCCCCCGGCCCAATTTTTACCCAAGGGCTTTTATTTGTTTATTTGAACAGACTTGGTAGACACCCATAAGAAGATGTTTCATGCAAAACATCTAAGTTCTAGCTCATTGGGTTTTTTAAAAGAAGATTTTTTAAGTTTTTACTATACACATATAGTTAAAAACAATGACACCCCTCGGGCAGGGCCAGTTTTGACCCCTGGGCTTTTATTTGAACAAACTTTGTAGATATTTACTTAAAGATGTTTCATGCTTAATATCTAAACTCTAGTTATTTGGGTTTTTTCAAAGAAGTTTTTGCTATGTATATAAGGAAAATCAATGACCCCCCGGGCGGGGCCAGTTTTGACCCCAGGGCTTTTATTTGAACATACTTGGTAGACACCCATTAGAACATGTCTCATGCTAAATATCTTAGCTCTAGCTCTTTGGGTTCTTTAAAAGAAGATTTTATAAGTTTTTACTATATGCATATAAGGAAAATCAATGACCCCCTGGGGCGGGGCCAATTTTGACCCCAGGGCTTTTATTTGAACAAACTTGGTAGACATTCACTAGAAGATGTTTCATGCCAAATATCTAAGCTCTAGCTCTTACGATTCTTTAAAAGAAGATTTTTTAAGTTTTTACTATATGCATATAGGGAAAATCAATGACCCCCGGGGCGGGGCCAATTTTGACCCCAGGGCTTTTATTTGAACAAACTTGGTAGACATTCACTAGAAGATGTTTCATGCCAAATATCTTAGCTCTAGCTCTTTGGGTTCTTTAAAAGAAGATTTTTTAAGTTTTTAATTTATGCATATAGGGAAAATCAATGACCCCCTGGGGCGGGGCCAATTTGGACCCCAGGGCTTTTATTTGAACAAACTTGGTAGACATTCACTAGAAGATGTTTCATGCCAAATATCTAAGCTCTAGCTCTTACAGTTCTTTAAAAGAAGATTTTTTAAGTTTTTACTATATGCATATAGGGAAAATCAATGACCCCCTGGGGCGGGGCCAATTTGGACCCCAGGGCTTTTATTTGAACAAACTTGGTAGACATTTACTAGAAGATGTTTTATGCCAAATATCTAAGCTCTAGCTCTTACGGTTCTTTAAAAGAAGATTTTTTAAGTTTTTACTATATGCATATTGGGAAAATCAATTACCCCCCAGGGCGGGGCCAATTTTGACCCCAGGGCTTTTATTTGAACAAACTTGGTAGACATTCACTAGAAGATGTTTCATGCCAAATATCTAAGCTCTAGCTCTTTGGGTTCTTTAAAAGAAGATTTTTTAAGTTTTTACTTTATGCATATAGGGAAAATCAATGACCCCCTGGGGCGGGGCCAATTTGGACCCCAGGGCTTTTATTTGAACAAACTTGGTAGACATTCACTAGAAGATGTTTCATGCCAAATATCTAAGCTCTAGCTCTTACAGTTCTTTAAAAGAAGATTTTTTAAGTTTTTACTATATGCATATAGGGAAAATCAATGACCCCCCGGGGCGGGGCCAATTTTGACCCCAGGGCTTTTATTTGAACAAACTTGGTAGACACTCACTAGAAGATGTTTCATGCCAAATATCTTAGCTCTAGCTCTTACAGTTCTTTAAAAGAAGATTTTTTAAGTTTTTACTATATGCATATAGGGAAAATCAATGACCCCCCGGGGCGGGGCCAATTTTGACCCCAGGGCTTTTATTTGAACAAACTTGGTAGACACTCATTAGAAGATGTTTCATGCCAAATATCTAAGCTCTAGCTCTTACGGTTGTTTAAAAGAAGATATTTAAAGATTTTTCTTTCGGTTGCCATGGCAACCAGAGTTCTACATGGAATTAAATTCTTTGAACAATTTTTAAAGGTGACCACCAAAGGAACATTCCTGTGAAGTTTGGATGAAATTGGCTCAGTGGTTTATGAGGAGATGTCATTTAAAGCAAAAGTTTACGGACGGACGACGGACGGACGGACGGACGGACGCCGGACGAAAAGCGATCACATAAGCTCACCCTGTCACTTTGTGACAGGTGAGCTAAAAAAAAAATCACAACGTGGTGTTGATAAGGAATCGAACTAGATACCTTCAGATCGGTAGTCCGGCATCTATACCAATGCACCACACCTCACTGACGAGTGAAGTTAGCGAATTTATCGACATATTCGACAGATACCGGTCAGTGTTTATTCAAATGACCTTTATGAAAGTTTATGAAGTACCAGGTCTATATTTTTGGACAATACATGGTAAAACATATCCAATACATGATAAAACAATAAAAACAAAATTAATATCAATGTATAAGAAATGAACCATATCAAAAACATCATACCAAGGATACACAAGAAAGAGAACTTAATCTCTTATTTCACTGTGATCCTTAGATACTGATGGTTTTGACAAAAACAGGCATGAAAATGACTATCGAGGAAAGACAATAGCGTATACATAAAACGTTCAAATTAAAATTTAAAAAAAAAGAGATATTATGACTAGAGGATAGAAAATGAGTGTAACATAAAATTATAATGCTTGTAAATGGCTATTCTAATTTTAAACTAGAAATGTGTCATCATGCCACGGATGCCCCCGCATGCAGCCAAAATTTCAGATGGTGCATTAATTATTTTTTTCATTTTAAGTTCAAAGCCCTTAAAACTTTTCAATGTTAACACAAACCATTTCCATACAATGTTCAAGGCACTGAAATTATTCAGTCTTAACCTTTTAGAAATAGCATATTGCATATTTGTAGCCAAAATAATGGCTAAAAGAATGAGTGGTGAAACTGAAAGTTCAAAATTTTTCCAACA
Source organism: Ruditapes philippinarum (assembly GCF_026571515.1). Classification (NCBI taxonomy): domain Eukaryota; kingdom Metazoa; phylum Mollusca; class Bivalvia; order Venerida; family Veneridae; genus Ruditapes; species Ruditapes philippinarum. The sequence goes on along the minus strand of NW_026859552.1, from coordinate 51,721 downwards.
TTCAGGAAAGATAAGTTTGTCTAAAATCATTGAACCATGACCATATTCAAACTTAAACTGCTTATTCCTAAGATGTATCTATATTATTTTGAAAGTGAAAGAGACATAACACTGCCAAAAAATCATCAAACCATGACCAAATTCCAACTTGACCTGCCCCTTCCTTTGACATATCCATATGTCAAATTAAAGTTGAATATGTGACACTGTTGGGTAGATAATGAACAGAAACTGTAAATTTCATATTATTTTCAAAGTGAAAGGGGCATTACTCTGCCAAAAATCATTGAACCATGACCAAATTTGAAATTGACCTGCACATTCCTTTGATGTATCCATATGTCAAAATTGGCCTGGGCATTCCAAAAACATATCCATATGTCAAATTTGAGTTGAATGTGTTGTACCATTGGGGAGATAATAAACGGAAACTGAAAATTTTATATTACTTTCAAAGTGAAAGGGGCATAACTCTGCCAAAAATCATTGAACCATGACCAAATTTGAACTTGACCTGCGCATTCCTTTGACGCATCCATATGTCACGTTTGAGTTGAATGTGTTGTACCGATGGGGAGATAATGAACGGAAACTGAAAATTTCATATTATTTTCAAAGTAAAAGGGGCATAACTCTGCCAAAAATCATCGAACCATGACCAAATTTGAACTTGACCTGTATTTTTTCATGACATATCAATATGTCAAGTTTGAGTTGATTGTGTTGTACCATTGGGGAGATAATGAACGGAAACTGAAAATTTCATATTTTTTTCAAAGTAAAAGGGGCATAACTCTGCCAAAAATCATCGAACCATAACCAAATTCGAACTTGACCTGTATTTTCTCATGACATATCCATATGTCAAGTTTGAATTGAATGTGTCCAACCGTTCTTAAGATAATGAACGGAAACTGAAATTTCATATTATTTTCAAAGTAAAAGGGGCATAACTCTGCCAAAAATCATCAAACCATGACCAAATTCGAACTTGACCTGTATTTTCTCATGACATATCCATATGTCAAATTTGAGTTGAATATGTCCAACCGTTCTTAAGATAATGAACGGAAACTGATGATGACGGAATGACAGAATGACGGAAGGACGGAAGGATGGAAGGACGGAAGGACGGAAGGACGGAATGACGGAACAGGGTAACACTATATGCCCCGGCCATTACATGGCGGGGGCATAAAAAATTACCCAAAGCGTTTTATGCTTTAAACAAATTTGTAATTAAGCCAGTCGAAATTAATCAAATTATTAATTATAATTAGAAATTGTTTTTAATTGTTTATACTCACGTTTGTTAGCCAGTCGAATTAAGATTGACATTTTAATGAAAATAGAAAGGAAAATGATAAAAGATAGGAATTTACAACAAAATATAATTTTAAAGCATTTAAAATCTTACCATTTACGTTCACCAAACTCCACTCTATATATGACTATTTCAGAGTGTATACTTTGCATATATTTGTTTAATTAATTCGACTATGAGTGAAATATATGATATTTAATAACAGAAAAAGCTTCCATTTCAATGCGTAGAAACAGTATAGCTGATGATGAAGGTGCCTGGTAGGTGTGAAAATTCCACAAAACTTGCAAAATGACATCAATGACACAATAGAAAAGCTATTATTTGATACAAAAAAGAGGCGAGGTTATTAGGTTCGCGTTGCTTTAATTATATTATATCTATACACTTACTTGTGTCATGTGCCTATACAAAATGAAATATATTACCAGGTTGCTATGCAACTTAACACGATAACTTTAATTAAAGTTTAGGTTAAAATTTACTAACAAGATACAAATAATGCGTGAAGTTATAAATGATTAATGACAATTTTAAAAACTACAATTCTTTTTATAATGTATTTTCGCTTTATCAACACTACTTTACTAGAAGAACAAAATTCTGGATATTAATGATAATACTGTAACATTCAGTATTTCATTCGGTGACAATTTGTCAATTGGCGAAATGTGCTGAAATACCGGCTTCACAAACATAACTTTGTTAGTACCTGCCTGAATTTATTCTTAAAGCAGCACGCCTCCTAATTCATGTTAATTTTCATGAAAATTTTGGAAATTTAAATGTAAAATATTAAGATGTGAACAAATAAAGTAATTTACATATTGGAACTGGCACTTACAATCAAAGGAAATTACCAAAAAGTCCTCAACATATGCAAAAATAGCCCTTACCGCGTTTAAAGGGACGCGCCAAATTGAATTCTTACCAGTTAAAACGGGAAAGTACATGTTTTACGGGAAAGAATAAAGATATTTATGTCAGTTTTGGGTTTTAACACATTTAAAAGTAAAATGAGTTATTAGATTAATTTAATTTACGGTAAGCCATATATTTTAGTAAAATTTACGAGTATCCATTCCATATATGACCACGGATATTAAGAGACAAACATTCTCAATTTAAGCACAGCACCTGCCAATGTTATCAAAGGGTGATTTTCATTCGGAGTATTTTAGACAGAAACTTTCTCATTGACACAAGTTTTAAAGTATTTACAAATAAGCCACCAGTAGATAGTTTTTACATCTGTGCCCTTCAGTAATTTTGAACGTTCATGTTACATACGATATGCAAAACTTTAACCAGGGATTGTCCAAGTCCACAAATGGCCATAATTCAGTCAAAATCTCTATTTCCTATATCCCCCTTTTGTCTTCGAAAAGGCTGGGGACAAGTTTCTTACATATTTGGTTGCAAAATTGCTGCTCCGTGGGCTTTAGTGATATGTCCTGTTTTTTATTTAAAATACTTCGATTGCAACTGTAATGTATTATTTTTGTTTTCATGTTTTACAAATCATTCAGGTGAGAATTACAGGACTGCTGGTTATGTTTTAACCTTGATCTTTGAGATAGCCACCTGGTTGTTGCCCTCTGTAGGTTATGATGGTGATCATTTGTGTCAATGATTAAAACTTTCAGTATTTAAAAAGTAGGGCCCAAAATGGTTGACTTTTAATGTTTGACCTCTGTGTGACTTTTACCTTGGGGTAGCTACCTGAATATTGAACTCCACTCATGTCATTATGGTGAACATTTTAAAACATTTTCAGTAGTTTAAAAGCGATTTTGTTATGGAGCTGACAGGAAAATATGGACTTTATCATTTGACCTTTAAGTGTGACCTTGACCTTGGGGGTAGCAACCTACATGTAGATTTTGAGTTCAGCAGATTGTGTCATGGAAAGGATTATTTGTGCAAAGTAATTTTAAAACCTTTGACGAGCGGACATGAAAAATAACATTGGACCTTTGAGTGTGACCCTGTACTTGAGGGTAGTGACTTGATTGTTGTGCTCTGCACATGGTGCCATAGTGGTGATCATTTCTGCCTAGTTCTCTTAAAAACATTGCAGCGATTTAAATGTTATAGAGCGGACACATAAACTTTTTAACACTTGACCGTAAGTGGACCTTGACCCTGGGGGTAGCAACTCAATTATTTCGCTCTGCATATTGTCTCATAATGGTGATTACTTGTGCCAATTTATTTCAAAATTCTTTCAGCAGTGTAAAAGCTATGGAGCAAACACAAAAGTGTTATAGACAGACTGACAGATGAAGGCAATTCCTATAATCCCCTCCCCATTTTTCAGAAGGGAATTAATTACCAGATAAACAAACATGCTACATATTTATGCTCTAAGACTGTTAAGTGGCTCTTGATCTTTTGTTTTTGTTACATTCCTAAAAGTCAACCACCGAGCGTCTTGTACTTTTTAATGTTCTTTAAAGTGCATTTATTAAGTTCTTAATATATGCAATTATCTAACAAATATGGTTCATTCTGATTTAAATTCTTGATCTCTTTTCGTTATGAAAATACTTTTAGAACAGCAAATTTCACTACAAATAAAACACAGAAATAAATAAACACTTCATTTTAATGTTGTAGACAATGAACATGCATACAAAAAGTGATTGAATATAAAATGTTATTGTATGTGAACTACATCACAAGCATTCATTATAAACCTTGGCATTTTTTATATCCAATTTTCAATAATTCAATTTTGTCTAAATATTTGAAGCATTCATTTCTCTGTAAAGTCTGATATAAGAATAAATAACTTGTTCAAGCTAGCACATTTTAGCACACTTTTTCTTTTTATAAATCATTAAATTTTAACCACTTGAGGCTCAAAACATAATGAAATTTTCACTTTATACTTTAACTTAAGGTATACAATGCATTTATACCACAAAAACGATTTTTTTCTGCATGAATCTACAAGTATTAATCTATACTATTAACAATTACATACTCTGACTCAACATATTCTCCTTGTGAACATTTATATATAATATAATAATTGTCATCTGAGAAAATATTCTTGCCATGAACACTAGTTTCAAGCCAAAATGTACATGTAAGCACTATTTCTGAGAAAAGTTATTCACTTTAGAAATTAATATACAAAATTATAGAACAGTTTAATAGGAAGAATTTGTTCCAATAAGTCATGTAACACAAAAGATTTTGTCCTTTAAAAGATAACTTATCAACTGTTCAAACTTCAGAATGAACTTATTTGAAAACCAGTCTGAACTTATTTGGTAGTGGGGGGTTCAGTCTATGCTTCCCCAGCTGCTTCTTTAGCCTTCTTTTCAGCCTTTCGTTTGGCTTTTAACTTTTCTTGATATTTGGTGACATCTATGTTTTCTAGAACCTTCGTGATAATGCCATAACCGAGGGTTCGCTTACCATCTCGCAATGTGAATCTGTCGCCCAATACCAACGCCATTTTAAAACCGAGGGTAAAATGGACTTTTGTATCTTCGCCTGGCATAATCATCTCACGATCTGGTATTTCTATACTAGCCGAAATTGAAAAACTCCTATTATACATCACGCAAGAAAAATAAGGCATAATTGGCTTATCTCTGCCACCTTCGTCTTTCTTCAGCAAGTATACTTGTGCTTCTACTTTATTATGTAAATCAAAAAGACCAGGTTTTGCAAGAACCATACCTCTACGAATATCATCTTTTTTGAGTCCACGTAAAAGACATCCCATCTGATCGCCAGCCTCTCCACGATCTAAAATTTGCCGGAACATTTCAATTCCGGTAACAATAGTTTTAAGCTTTTTGTCATACCCAACTACCTCTGCTTCATCACCCTTTTTAATAATTCCTTGATCCAACTTCCCTGTCACCACAACACCACGACCAGTAATCACCATACAACTTTCTATTGGTAAGCTAAATGGTTTGTCCAAGTCTCTTTCTGGCTGTGGTATGTACTCGTCAACATATTTCAATAGCTCCTTTACCTTTGCACTACCTATCTCAGGATCTTCACCATTCAGTGCTTTAAGAGCTGATCCGCTTACTACTGGGGTATTTTCACCGTCAAAGCCAAGTTCAGACAGCAAGTCGCGTACTTCCATTTCAACAAGGTCAATCATTTCCGAATCGGCGGCATCTGCTTTATTTATAAACACAACAAGCTTTTGAATACCAATCTGTTTTGCAAGAATAAGATGTTCACGAGTCTGTGGCATGGTACCATCTGTAGCAGCAACGACCAAAATGCAACCATCCATCTGAGCAGCACCTGCAACATGAGCATATACCTAAATTAGTGGATAAAATAATTAACAGGATTGAAAAAAGAAAGATAAACATACATCGTCATAATGATTCTTTTAATGCTCACCAGAATAAAAATTGCAAGTAATACTATGTCAATCACATCTATACAGCATACTGCTCTATTAGGAAAAATTTAAAATTACCAATGAAGTTCAAGGTTAAACAATGTTAATGGCTTAAAAAAATAAGCTCTGATGTGCAGTGTCTATTCTAGGATTTGAAAAATGGGGGATTTTTTTCTTAAGGTAGACCATGGGTAATGCATTACCTCCACTTTGAAGAGTATTCAAATAGGCTAGTATCGCTTGTAAACTACATTGAAATTGAGGGGCGTGGGTTCAAACCCCAGAAGGGGCAATTTTTTTTTCTTTCATTTTTTTCTTTTTAACATTATTTATGTATCTCTCTGATCCCTTATGGAAGAAAAAAAGGTATTTTTTTTGCTAAATAATGCCAAAATTTATAGCAAATATGATACCAGATATTTTCAAAGTTCGATAAAATAAAAACTACACGGTAAAAGTATTTTATATTTCGCATGATCAACTAATATACCTTTGAGAAAATTTAGACAAACTTTGAAAACAGACCCTCATTTCGATCAATTTTCGGGATATTTTGAATAAGGCATTTTAGATAGGGAAATGGTAAAATTAGTGTTAAAAGTGGGTGGGGTAGGGTAACATTTTTATACGTATTAAGAACATTTTGTTTAGTGACAAAGTGGCATGACATGACATGAGACATGAGTGGCGGCATGGCCGAGTGGTTAACGTGTCGGACTAGTAATATAATGATAGCTAGCCGCATGGGTTCAAACCCCGTCAGGGGCAAGTCGTTGTTTCCTTGAGCAAGAAACTTTACACTCATTGCTCAGTACTGGTTGGTTCCAGGAACGGATTCGAAAGTGTGTCTATAAGCTTATAGCTTCCTACACAATCGAACTAAAATAAATTCTGTATAAACCAACATTTTGTTTAGAAACAAACATTTTGCTTGTGTAATGTGTTACCTGAATGTTGTTATTTGTTTCTTAACAATGAGCAATAGAAAAACATTTTTTATAATGATGATATTACAGATTATTTACAGTTTCCTCATTTCTGAAAATAAGCCCTTCTAATGGCAAAGTCTTAGTTCAGAAATATATCCATAACTCATAAACCACACGGTAAATTTTATTTAAATTTTGCATACAGGTGACCTTGAAGACATATAACTGTCCTATGCTGTCAATTTTACAGTTCCTTATGGTGCCCATTACCCATGGTCTACCTTAAAGTGAGAATTTATTATTTGTTGATTATTTCCTTTCTTTCTCTATGTAAAATTTTTCCCCTGCCTCTGGAAAAATAGGGGGGAATTCTCAAAAATAGTGGTGAATCCCCCCATCCCCCCTCTTAGAATAGACACTGGATGTGTCGGAGTCACTTTACTTCAAGACTGTTTCTTTTTCTCAAATACTTAATAAATTTACATGTAACACATTGGGGCATACTTAATATTGCATTTTACGGCTAAAAAAGAATTAATTTTATCAAAACATGTTTGATTAAAGTTATGTAAAGAGCAAAATTCTTAGCAGTGAAAATTCATTTTTTATTCACACAAACGATGATAATATGCCTTTATTAGAGGTGTCAGATATATGCAAGGGTCAATTATGAGCAATGATGTGTATTGAGACCTAGAAGTATGTAAACATATCAGGTATTAACTGTTATCTGTCAGTGTGGTGAAGAAGTTGAAAATGCAGAAAGCGCGGCATATTTGAATACAGGCAAAGCTGGAAGACAATTTTTAATTTGCCGAAAGATTTTGTAAATGGAGTAAAACAGTGATAATCTGGATGTTTATTTCGCCTGTTGCGTTGTTTATATTGGTGTTGACGTTTAAAATTGACCATCATCTTGAAGAATTATATCTTCTGTAATACTATGGACAAAAAGATTATGTAAAATATTTGAAATGCCTAAATGAAATAAAATACATTGGTGATGGTGTGCAGATTTTTTCCAGCGAACATTATTATGTTTTATCATAGACGTTGAAATACATTTTTTTTTCAACGGTTTACATCAAGTTTTTTTGAAATTTATGATCAGTTCAGTACATGTTCTGGGAATGACAAATATACATTTTATTTGGATTTAAAAGGTGTTTTGAGCACCACACCCAAAGTGCCTGTGCTTGTACAAATTCAACTAAAAAAATCAAAATATATTTTATCCTTGTTCATGTCCAGGATTTCATGATATTTATGGACAGTCTGTAGATTTAAGGACCATCTGTAATTTTATAGTTTTTCTTTTATAAAACTGTAAATTTACAGATATAAAGTAAAAAAATAGTTAAATTATTCTAAAATTAAATTGTTTTAAAATTAAAGCTTAAAAAGAATAAGGTTACTTATTATATTACGATTAAAAGTAGTAGTATGGTAAGATTCAGAAGAATTTTCACTTTTAACAGAAATTTCAGTCATCATCTCAGGCAGTCGGTGTGTGACTTGGAAAGTATACATGCACATAACCATGCCCACTTTTTTCTATGCCATGTACGTGTATACTATCCAGGGATTTCCCCAGGATTTTTTTTAAGCGCTACATTCTTTTTTGAATTAGACGGGGGTGGGTGCGGGAGGGGGTCTTGACCCCCATACTGCGTGTCGAAAAAAATTTGCCATTTTAGATGTCAATATACTGCTGTGGGCTGTTTTAAAACAAATAATGAAAGCTTTTCACTTGATAAACATTTTCTTAATTTTTATTATTTACTTTTTCCATTTCAAACAATTCAAATGAATAAACAATAATATATAAACATAAGTTCACAACATGTGATCAACATTTATATGTATGTGTGTGTCCCATTTAAATGAGTATATTTCAGTTGTTTTTTTCTTCATTAACATCATTAAAAGTGGGCATTTTTTCTTCATTAACATCATTAAAAGTGGGCCTGTCTTCTAGGTTTGTTGTCCTTCCATGCACTGACTGCCTTCTCAAAGTTGAAAGATTCTAATGGGGATCCTTGAAGGGAGACGGCAAGAAGATAGTTTAGAACTTTAACAGAGAGACAATTCCTGTTTTCAGTCTTAACTCTCTTCAGGCAGCTGAATCCTTGCTCACAATCTGAAATTAATAAATGAAAGTAATCATTTATGTTAACCTCATGTCTTTTTTTATATTGTTTGTTTGCTGTGAATTTTTGAAAATTTAAAACTTCCAGCCTGTTTAAACTTAACTAAGTAAAAAAAAATATATTTGAAATGTAGCAAAGTGTTACACATCTGCAACTGTCTGGAATTTCATTAATGTTCAAGAATGAATGAATTTAATAATAATTACCTGCAGTAGAGGTTGGGAGGAGGAGACCCACAGCAGCAATTCTGTAAAGAGCTGGATGACTGGTAGAAAGGTTGCCAGTAATCCAGGTCATGGTCTGGTCGGCTGACTGATCAGTCCCCTCTAGACTGGCACGTACCTGGTGCCAGTGGCTGTGCACTGCTCCATATCTACACCAAAGTGCTTGGCAAGCTCCTGTATGTCCTGACAAACCAATGCTAAGGGGTAGGACAGTAGATTGCACTTCACAAAGCTGTCCATGAACAGGCTCAATTAAAGAGGGTCTGCAAAATTAATATTTTTTTCATTTTGGGGATTCAGTGAACAGAAACAGATTACAAGATATTTTTAGTTAAAAAGGAAAATGACCAATTGGCTGTCACTAAGTGGGATTGTTGATGTAAAGTTTTTGTTGTTGTTTTCACTCAATTGCAAGTTGATAATGAACAGTCGTAAATGTTTTCAATGTTAAAGTAGCCATCAACCAAATTTATTTCTGAATATCTATGCAGTTTAATCCAAGTAAAACACAATTATCATGTATAAGCAAAATGATCCTGAGACAGTTTCAACGACATTGCTCACAAAAAAAACTCTTAAAATTGATAGTGAACTAGGCTTCCCTTATTCATGTTAGACATATTATTTTTTGACATCTTACAGCACTGCTTAGACGGAACAATCATTAACTAGAACTGCCACAGGCTGTCCAGCACCTTCTGACAAAAAATTAGGGCAAATTTTAGGGCAATTTTTAAGAAATTTTAGGGCTAAAATTAGGAATTTTAGGGTAAGTAAAAGAAATTTTAAGGCTAAAATTTGAAATTTTATAACTAAATTATGGCCCCAAAAGACTATGATATGGGCCCAACTTTGCATATTTGACACAAAAGTAAGTAACTCACAAATAATGCTCTAGTTCAGTTATAACAAACTGAAACTACATTAAAACATAACTAGAATGAAAACAATTTTAAAGTTATGAGTATCCCGGAACAACCAATTAGTTAAACTGTTATTTGCCAATAGTAAATGGAAGGAGAAATTATGCTTTAAATTTATTCTAGCTATAAATGCATAAAAAATTTATCAACATTAATTCATTTTAAGGTTGGTACATTTTGAACAAGTCTTGATCTTTCATAAAAAACGATAAAATGATATGATCCACTCAGGTCATTCCCGGAATATTTTAACCTAAATTCAAACAGCAGGGTATTCACCACTGAAGAATTTGTTAAAGATAAATCAGGGCTACTAACAATTGTAGAAAATTTCACAACAGAGTCAATCTAATCAATGATTTTTAACAGTTATTTTCCAGATCAAAAAAAAAACATACACTAAATGTTATAACATATATTACAGCACATTGCAGAGGCATAGCCAGCTTTTCAACTTGTAGGCACATAAAAGGGGGTCTGGGGGCTAAGCCCTCAAAAGCCAAAAACAAGTTCAGATTAAAAAGAGCAAAATGCACGTTCCAAGGTATGTTCAAGAAAAACTATCAAAACAATAATTATAAACTATGAATTTGATTAGATGCAAACTTTACTGAGGATGGTAAATCATACACACAACTTTACGGCTTGAACCCACTACCAACCCCATCCTCGCTGCCTGTTTTTATTGTATTTTTGGAACTTATGAAAATGTCAATTTCTTGACCAAATTGTAGGCCCATGTCTTCATGGCCTAATAGTAGCTACGCCACTGCATTGCAGACTTCCCGAAATACGTCGGTCCGACGGACATGTCCGATAAATTTTGATCAGGTCCGACGAGTTTTTACTCCGGATCGGTCCGACTGTCCGGCTTTTATCCAAGCCGCATGTATACAAAATGGCGTCGCTAAAGGTGAGAAACCTTGGAAAAATTAAAAATCTACGTCAGAGGAACAGGCAGAACAGCAGTATAAGGATAAAAAGAATAGATCTGAGACAAAATTTAATGAAAAATAGAAGCAAGACAGTGAATCGTTGGTGTATGATAGGGAGGAGATGAAAATGCGCTGTAAGGAATGTGCCGATTTTTACGGCGAAAAAATTAAAAACAAAATGTGTCTTAGAAATACAAACACAAGTTATTCTTTGATTTTGATCAATTTTATTTGGTCCGACAGATTTCGTTTCGGTCCGACAGATTTTCATGGTTTGTCAGACCAAATGTCTGACAGTATTTTTCAACTTTCGGGAAGTCTGGCATTGCATTGGTATGACTATTGTTTATGTGTACAAAAAGGGCAGCTGAAGGTGTCACTTCTTAGTATGGTAAAAGCATCCAATCATTACAGCCAGTTTACCTTACCCACTTTATAATATTACCAAATATGAAAACTTGTCTAGATCTGCCAGCTGGTATCACTTAAAAAAGATCTATTCTACAGTCATCACTTGAAAAGAACTTGATAACAAATTAAGATTTTATTAAAAAGGTCCCCTACATAAAGTCTGATGAAATTTAGTGGAACCTTTAAATACACCTAAGACTGAGGTAAATGGTAAAACTCTGTAGCAAATAAAAGATATAACTTGCTTGGAAATTTTTTTAACTCCATTTTAAACAAGTGACTATTTTGATATAGTCAAAGTCGGACAATTTTTATTGTTCCATTTAAAACAAACATTTTTGATAACATCTAGCAATTAATCAAGTATGGCATTTCTGCAAGAGTTAAAAACAACTTGTGACTGCAATTTAGTCAGACATGACATCTGCTCCTGACTGACTGTGTTAAAATTCAGGTTTTTATTGAAAAATGGTTGTTACGGGATATGTTATAACAAAAGATAAAAAAAAATAGGAATTTCAGTGAAAAAATAGGGCATTTTTAGGAATTCCCTTTGAATTTTTCATTTTTTTAGGAATTTTAGCCAAACTGAAAAATATTAGGATTTTTTACGAATTTTAGGGACGCTGGACAGCCTGCTGCCACTATCATGGCGTGAATACCCCCGCATACCACTTTGTCAGAATCAACAGTGGCCATTTAGAGCTCAAGGACAACCTCCCTGCCAAATCTGAGGTTACTAAGCCAGTGCATTGCTAAGTTATGTATTCTACATGCTTCAAATGTGAAAATGTCAAAATCAATACATTGCGGACAGGACATTCTTTAGCAATTGAGAAGAAAAGCTTTTTTTTGTCAAGGTACCTGTGACCTTGACCTTTGACTCAGTGACCTCAAAATCAATAGGGGTCACCTTATAGTCATGATCAACATCCACGCCAAATATGAAGACTGTGGGTCAAAGGAATCTTAAGTTAATGGGTGGACAAACTTTTTGAAGTCAAAGTCCCCATGACCTTGACCTTTGATCCAGTGACCTCAAAATCAAAAGGGGTCATCTACTAATCATGATCAACATCCATGCCAAATATGAAGACTGTGGGTCAAAGGAATCTAAAGTTATTGGGCAGATAAACTTTTTGAAGCCAAAGTCCCTGTGACCTTGACCTTTGACCTGGTGACCTCAAAATCAATAGGGGTCATCTACTAATCATGACTAACCTCCATGCCAAATATGAAGACTGTGGGTCAAAGGAATCTTAAGTTATTGGGCAGACAAGCTTTTTGAAGTCAAGGCCCCTGTGACCTTGACCTTTGACCTGGTGACCTCAAAATCAATAGGGGTCATCTACTAATCATGACTAACCTCCATGCCAAATATGAAGACTGTGGGTCAAAGGAATCTTAAGTTATTGGGCAGACAAGCTTTTTGAAGTCAAGGCCCCTGTGACCTTGACCTTTGACCTGGTGACCTCAAAATCAATAGGGGTCATCTACTAATCATGATTAACCTCCATGCCAAATATGAAGACTGTGGGTCAAAGGAATCTTAAGTTATTGGGCGGACAAGCTTTTTGAAGTCAAGGCCCCTGTGACCTTGACCTTTGACCTGGTGACCTCAAAATCAATAGGGGTCATCTACTAATCATGACTAACCTCCATGCCAAATATGACGACTGTAGGTCAAAGGAATCTTAAGTTACTGGGCGGACAAGCTTTTTGAAGTCAAGGCCCCTGTGACCTTGACCTTTGACCTGGTGACCTCAAAATCAATAGGGGTCATCTACTAATCATGACTAACCTCCATGCCAAATATGAAGACTGTAAGTCAAAGGAATCTTAAGTTATTGGGCGGACAAGCTTTTTGAAGTAAGGCCCCTGTGACCTTTGACCTAGTGACCTCAAAATCAATAGGGGTCATCTACTAATCATGACTAACCTCCATGCCAAATATGAAGACTAAGGGTCAAAGGAATCTTAAGTTATTGGGCGGACAAGAAAAAACCGACGGACGGACGGCCGGACGGACAAGCTGATTCCAGTATACCCCCCTTACAACTTTGTTGTGCGGGGGTATAAAAAGTGAAAGATCAAATTGAACATTACACTTATATCAAGACAATTTACCCATTCATCCCTAAATATCAAACTGTTATATCGCATGTCAATTTATCAAAACAATAAAAGTTATTACACCTACCTGAAACATGTAAATATCACACATGCCGCGGTTAAATTGCAGTGCACCCATCTCAATACACGGTAATTGACAACACCTGAAAGTGCAGTCGTCTGCAGACATCGATGACAGGTGCAGGGCCGGCAAAATCTCAGAAAATTGTACTTGTCCACGGACAAGTAACCTAAGAAATTTACTTGTCCGTACTCAATGTTCACTTGTCCGTATATTAAAGCAGGACGACAGTGATGGACAAATTGTGTATATTTTACTGGAAGGAGCATTGGTCTTTTGCCAGCACTTTTTCAGTTTTCCTTGCACCTAAATTGCTTTAAAATATTGTCTTCATTATTTTGCACTCTGGTACCATTTCTTATTTATTCACTCCTTATTCTATTCATCTATATAATATTCATTTGAATCCTGTTAAAAAATCATATGTACTCTTGAGTTAGATTTGTCAAATTGATGACATCTGGCTTTTTTAACAATATAATTATGATTGCCACAGAATGTAATATCATATACGTATATACGCTTGGTTGCAGCAGATGAATTGTGAAAATTTTGACATCAATTACCATCGGCAACGATGAAACTGACATGTATACATTAACACCAGTATTAGACATTCAAAAACAAAGGAATTTTCACAAGAAATCTTTACATAAAATAAATTATAAAATGACTTTGTCCACATAAATTCAAGCAGTCAAATTGCCGTTATGAGCGTAAATATTCCCGAATGACCTGGAAAAGCTATACAATGTATTTAATTTTCTTAAATAACACAGCGGTATTTCAAAGACAATTGTTGCGGGATTGATGCTGTGTCTGCTATTTAAACAATAAATGCGCTTGAAAAGACCACAGCTTCCAATTCAATTTTATGGCAGAACCCCGTTGCTACCGAAAATATTTGATTGCAGAGGCTAAGTCGGCAGACATAAACCAAAACAAACATGTACCCTCAATAATTAGTTAATTGCCGCGCGCATGCAGTTACTGCATGACGTAAGGAAAACCCCAAGCCTGGTTGGTCGCTATTTATGTAAACACTTAAAATAGTAACACCCTAATATGCACGGAATGCCCTCATGAATGACGCTAGTTTTCGTATTAAATGTGTGATTATCCTTCTGATTTAGATCTATTAGAAAATAACTAGATTTTTTTCTACCGAATTCCTCTTTTAGCCGCCGAAATTTACTTGTCCACGGACAAGTAAACTGCAGAATTTTACTTGCCCGGACCTACAATTTTACGACTCGGGCAACTCGGACAATTGATTTTGCCGGCCCTGAGGTGTCTGTGACGTCACACAGTCTTAGGCCTAAAAAAAAAATTGATGTGTTTCTGGTGGCGAGGCGAAAAAAAGTAGGGTCGGTAGGTCGGACTTTTTTTTTTTTTTAGTCAATCAACGATTGTAGATATGTCAGATACGGATTATATGTACTTTAAATTATATTCTATAGCATTTAAAAGTACTTAAAATGTTAGACTACCAAACCTAGTCTTCAATATTTTATTTTGAAATAAATTTTACCAATGGCATGACTTGACTTTCGTTTTCATTTTTTTTATTCTTACCGAACAACTGGCTTCAATTTTAATATTATCACTCTTAACATGACCATGCCATCCGAAAAAATGTTTTGAGCTGTTTTGCTGTGGTCTATTAATTTGATTTCCTGTTTTGCCAAACTATGATCGTATTTTTAAAGAAAATCGCCAGCAGTGACACTTCGGCTGCTTGTTGTGCCGCCATATTAGCCGGTGCGCGTTAATACGTAATTGGAACCCGAATCGTCTGTGCCTCACATCATTGTCGACTCGCAATACTAAAACCCGTCTTCGGTACCGGCGCCATTTTTTTTTGTACATCGATAAAAAACTTTGGGTCGGCGCTAAAAAATAGGGTCGGTCGGGCCACCGGAAACACAACATTTTTTTTTTAGGCCTTAGGCAATCAGTGTATCGGGTCGTGTATACGCCTCGGGTAATAATCTACACAGGACATGTATATTGGCTTGTTTATTTGGCTAATTGGGGTTAACTTATAGACACAATAAAAAGGAATATCGGTCATTTTTTAAAGCGCTATGATAATTTTAAGTGCATCGGGATTTCTTGTTCTGAAATTTTAGTGCATCGGTGCCGATGAGCTAAAAGCACTTGTGGAATTCCCTGCTATCCAAACCATGCCACGCACTGCCTGTGGTCATAAATGAATAATAAACTTACCCATTTATTTATCATCTAAATACTTTAATAGTAATGTAATACGGGGAAGTCAAAGTCCGGGCCCGCTTCTGGCTTGCCTGGCTATAGACTACATGTGTATATTTAAAAGAAAATTCAAATAAAAACTAGAAATGTGTCCATAGGACACGGGTGCCCCCACCGCGCCACTGTTCTGTCAATCTTTTTACTAAGTCAAGGGAAATTACTCTACAAATACTGGATAAATCCACAAGCAAAACCCCAGGTGCAAATCTAAAATATGCTGAGCAACCTGCCTATAGGTTAAATGACTATGTCAAATCCTTTTTGAGAAACTTGCGACACAAGTTGAAAATTGCAAAAATTTTCTAAGTGAAGGGCAATAACTCTAAAAATACTAAATAAATCCAGACGAAAATACCTGGTGCACAACTGCACATGCTAATCAACATTCCTGTAAAGTAACATGACTCTAGGTCAAATACTTTTTGAGTTACCTGCGACACATGTTGAAAATTGCAAAATTTTACTAAGTCAAGGGCAATAACTCTGAAAATAATGAAAATTTCCAAACAAAAATACCCAGGTGCACAACTACACATGCTAATCAACATTCCTGTAAAGTTTAATGACTCTAGATCAAATACTTTTTGAGTTACATGCGACACAAGTTGAAAATTGCAAAATTTTACTAAGTCAAGGGCAATAACTCTGAAAATACTTAAAATATCCAAACGAAAATACCAAGGTGCACAACTACACATGCTGATCAACATTCCTGTAAAGTTTCATGACTCTAGGTCAAATATTTATTGAGTTACATGCGACACAAGTTGAAAATTGCAAAATTTTACTAAGTCAAGGCAATAACTCTGAAAATACTAAAAATATCCAGACGAAAATACCCAGGTGCACAACTACACATGCTGATCAACATTCCTGTAAAGTTTCATGACTCTAGGTCAAATACTTTTTGAGTTACATGCGACACAAGTTGAAAATTGCAAAATTTAACTAAGTCAAGGGCAATAACTCTGAAAATACTAAAAATATCCAGACGAAAATACCCAGGTGCACAACTACACATGCTGATCAACATTCCTGTAAAGTTTCATGACTCTAGGTCAAATACTTTTTGAGTTACGTGCGACACAAAAGTGAACGGACGGACGGACGGAAGGACGGACAAGGGTAAATCTAAATGCCCGCCACTAACGTGGGGGCACAACAATTAAAAAATATATAGAATTCTATACCTATCGATGAAATTTTCAGTGTCAGTTCTATATAGGCGCCGCCATTTACAATGTAACTCAATGATAAAAGGCGGTGTATTCTGATAACGTAACAAATCTCAACTTTTCGGATTAATAATAATCGTCGAGTGTTCCGAGTGCAAACGGAAGTGGGTACATATAATACCGAATGACACCTTTAAAACGGAAAAATGAAAGGATTTTTTACCGACTTCCCCCCGCATAGGCTTTGCCTAATTTCATATTAATAAAAATAAGAATGGGGAGGAACTGTCTGCTTATTTGCAAATATGCAGACTGTTCTCCCCCAAAATAGGGAGAGAACCGTCAGGGAGGAAACGTCAGGGAAGGAAATGGAATGGAGAGAATAGTTTGACTACCCCGTTACAAATTTCTGGACTGAAAAATCTTAAAATTGTTTAGACTATCCATAAATTTGCACAGTCCATAAATATCATGAAATCCTAGACCTGTTGTTAAAGACCCTGTGGTCTAATTCACGGAATAGCCACCCTAATATGCCATACCTGTTATCATATTCTTTATGTAATCATGATGCCCTGGACAGTCCACATGACCATAATGGCGGTTCTCTGTTTCATAATCTATGACTGCAGCATTAATTGTAATTCCCCTGGCTCTCTCATCAGGAGATCTATCAATATCATCATACTTCATAAATTTGGCCATTTTATCGTCCGACAGCACACGAGTGATTGCAGCCGTCAAGGTCGTTTTTCCATGATCGACATGTCCGATCGTACCGATGTTCATGTGTGGTTTATCGCGTTTAAACGTTGCCTTTCCTCCAGCAGTCGGTCCAGGCTTTTGGAACATTGATGCAGATATGCATATATGTCGACGGCATCCATATTTGTAAATGTCGTTCCTTAACTTGCATGGAAATGATGGGTTTTTGGTAAAAAGAATTTTGCGAAATACGTGAGCCGCCATTTTGCTAGCACATGTAAGCGGTGTAACGTTAGTTATTGCAGCTACATTGAAATCGCACAGAGTATAGGCACCAAAACACTAATTTTTCTCGCCCCTGTATTTGATTCATCTCCGTATGCAGCATGCTTCAAACAAAATCGAAACATTCATAAGAAAAATAATTATATGGATAACAA
This sequence comes from Ruditapes philippinarum, assembly GCF_026571515.1. Lineage (NCBI taxonomy): Eukaryota > Metazoa > Mollusca > Bivalvia > Venerida > Veneridae > Ruditapes > Ruditapes philippinarum. The sequence continues at coordinate 33,650 of NW_026859552.1, read as the reverse complement.
TAATGAAATACAGTTGTTAAGGCAGTGGAGGATTTAAGGGTTCAGCTGATAGCTTATCAACAGTTTCTTTTTTATATCAAACAATTAAATACCAATTAAAAAAGTGGTATTTTCTCCATCTACAGTTAATTTCGTTTTCGTGTTTTTTTTTTTTTTAATTTTCTTTGTGAGTTTTTCTTACTGTAACCAGAACTAGTAATCTAGAATTTTACGTATTACTGTTTTTTCAAGTCGTTAGAAAAATATAAACAAACAAGATATTGGTCAACGACAGGTAAAACAAAAAAAATATTTACATGTTTTGGTGCATGAATCATTTTCTTATATATCATTTCTAACAAACAGTTGCCTATAAAGCATATATTGTCGTTGAATATAATTAAAAATAATCAGCAAGTGTTTTTGTCAGTAATGGATTTTACATGTCTTTGTAGTGAGTATGGTCTCAAAATGTATTTTATTAGTCTCGTTTTCGTGTGTTTTTTTAAAATTTCTTTGTGAGTTTTTCTTACTGTAGCCAGAACTAGTAATGCAGACTTTTACGCATTACTGTGTTTTTCAAGTCGTTAGAAAAATATAAACAAACAAGGTATTGATCAACGGCAGGTAAAACAAAAGAAAATAATATTTACTTGTTTTGGTGCATGAATCATTTTCTTATCATTTCTAACAAACAGTTGCCTATAAAGCAAATATTGTCATTGAATATAATTAAAAATAATCAGCAAGTGTTTTGTCAGTAATGGATTTTACATGTCTATGTAGTGAGTATGGTCTCAAAATGTATTTAATCAGTCAAATCGCTGTCACAAGTTAATTAACACTTAAGGTTTACATTATTAAAATTTAAGTTTAGATCTACCACAGCTTTATACCATAAATTATTTTCCTTTATTTTGGAATTCCAAGAACTGTTGTAAAATTTCATGAAATATTGGAGCGTCTATTGTATTCCCCTTTTTTACAAGTAGAAAAGTTTTCATGTAAAAAAATTTCATTTCAATTTTCCCTGAACAAGTTTTCAGGACATGTACTTTATGAATGATATAATAAGATTGCTTTGAGATTTTTCTCATTGACCTCACTTTACCATATCCCCTACACCCAAGCTATCCGTTACTAACCAAATTATAGACAATAAACAAACAACGGATTAATTCTAGAATGTATAACAATATGCTAAAAATCACAATAGTTTCTTTGGTTCCCGTGTGGGCCCGTTTTTTTCACACATAACGTATCCCCCCTCCTCCTTTCGCCGCCCTAATGACCTCTCCCGGTTTTGGTTTGGTGCCTTCTGGGTGCCCTACTGTGATAGCTTGGGTGTGTCGGGGGCTACGTCCTGTGAAAGTTGCCTTTGCCTTGTTGATCTTTATCCTCGCCTTTTTACAGGGACAGTCTTTTGTCTACTGAAAGGTAATCATTTGATTCTCACGAATATCTGTAAGCGCAATTTATCTCCTTATAGCTATTCTATACTGCCTAAACAACCAGTTTACTGTATGACAGCAATGAGCAATACTATCTATCTTCCACTATTGTCAAACCCCTCGCGGGAAAGTAGACCTGCCTGCGCATCAAAATCGCAAGAAAGTAAAAAAGAGTTGTTTAAAAAGAGGATAAAAGAATATTAAATGTGTAAAAAATGGGGCTGGAAAACTTGGGTGAAACATGTTCAATGCAAGCTATGGTTGCACTGAATTGCTCTGGGGTATGGAGTAGGGCTACTGCAGGGGGGGGGGGGGGTAGGTGGTTCCTTTGGTATACTGTCCTAGGAAAGAAAGAGAATTTATATTGGTCTGAAGTTGCTGTGATCAAGTAACCTATAACACAGGGGATGGCCATTGCGTTATGGTCGTGAGAGGGGTGTCACATATTCTTCTATGGGGATAGCAACCAGACCTTGGCGAATCTTATAGAAAAGGGATAACCTAGCATTAAATTTTATACGTCTTAGTTCCAGTTAACCTTCATGTTTCTGCATAGGACTCCTTTGGTTTGCTTCCTTGGGTGTCCTGTTTATGTGGGCATCCCATGTAAGGTTTTCTGATATATCCATGCCTAGGTATTTAGGTGAGGTAACCCGATTCTAACTGATTCTAATTGGACTCCATGAAGGTAGTGTTGTGTTGGGATGGGAAGTTTCCTTTTTGTGACGTGGCTAACTTGAAATTTTGAGGGGTTAAAGTCTATATCCCACTCCAACTCCCACTTTTCTAACCGATTAAACAGGAGGGGTCCTAGAACGGAGCCTTTGGGGGGACACTTGAGGATACTGAGATGGGGTTAGAGCAGCTGCCATTTAGCACAACAGACTGCAGCCTATTATCTAGAAAACTTTTGAACCACCTTAAGGTTGGACCACTGATTCCATAGTCATGAATTTTCAGCAGTACTTTCTCATGACTGACCTTCAATCTAGAAAAAACTGTGTCCGTGTCCTTTTTCTTTCTATCCTATTTTTATTTCTCTTTATTCTTTTTCTTGCACACCGTTAAAGAAACGTCAAGTTTAACGGTTTAACGTACAGATGTAGATTTAGACTTGTTTTTTCTCATATACTGAGGTGACCAGGTCATTTACTAGCATAACAAGTTGCCGTAAACACATGCCATTTTTTCCCTTGGGGTGGTAATGGATGTTATGGTCGATGAAGTTTTTAACAAAGGAAGAGGAAAACTATGTGTTCAAAATAGGCTCGCATAATTTAATAGCGAGCTCGACGAGCTGGCCCGAAGGGTCTGCTCGCAAAGCGAGCTTTACGGTAACCAAATGACAATTTTAAAAACGGAAAAACGTAAGATAAAAATGAACGATTATTTAAAACTATATATATCTTACGGTAAAAGAAAATCGAGCTCGCTTTGAGGCTTTGCCTTTTTCATGTTATTCATATAATTTTATCCAACTAAATCAATAAATTTGGTAATGAACTATCCTCTATAAACACGATGACCTTTAATGTGTTAGGCTTGCATCCATCATTATCGTACAGAAAAAATCAGGTTTTAGCTTTTGTGAAAATAGACTAGACTGACCTAAGAGTCCCTATGAAAATAGAGTAATTTCCCTTTGACTATAACGGTGGAGGCTATAGGACATCCCTTTCCTGGAGTAAGGCGGAGTTTACTATTATAAGCGTTTTTTTTTAGCGCGAACGTTAAAGAGCGTCTGAGTGAACGCTGCTATAGAGAATGGAAAGGGACGTAAATATGCGAAATGTACTTTTATTTCTCCATCAGTTTTTATTTTAAAAAAGAAAACTAATTATATCGCAATATTAGATCTACGTTGAATTGAAACAAAATGAAGCAGTCAAGTTATGTTTTCAAAGCAACTTATAGCATCACGAAACAATATGTGCGTGTCTCTATATAATAACGCTAATAATTGTGAAATTGTATACTTTTAGTTGCTTTGTATATTTATTCACTTACAAAACACATTATGATATGACTATTATTAAGTGAATTTACATAAATTGTCGATATTTGAGAAGGCAAACAAATTTTCTTAAAGGGTTCAATCAATTACACCAATAAATGGTTTGTCTGGGGTAAAATAAAGACGACATCCCGTGTATGGAGGTCACCTGCCACAGTACCTGAATAAAGTGCAATCTAAACTTGTGATGTACATGCTTCCGAATGTATCATCAATAATAAGTATTAAGTAATTGTAGGTAATCAATTACACCCCTAACGCATGTTACCTGTAATAATTAAACATGAAAAACAGTTCGCCCATAATCTGATAGAGTATATATCAATGACGACAACCAATAAATGGAGGTTCACCTTTTTATACCCTTATATTAAGATCATATATAGTGTATAGCCTACCGGGTTGGACTGTAAACTGAATGATGTATCCCTAGAAAAGTGCATTGTTAAATGCAATTCTGACAGCCAGTATCTGGATGTAGACAAGTTTAATGTCTGAATGTAAAATCATGTACTTTACTTGTATATTAACTCCATTTATTCTGTTAGGTGTATAGCCATTATATGAACCTTTTTTTTTTACAAAATAATGCAAGTTTAGGAATAGTGAACTTTTGATTAATAAAAGAGGTTATGAAAATAGTGACTATTATGTTAACAACCAATATACGGATGTAAGGTCTGAGTGTTTATAACTTTAAAATCTACATGTATATACATTTACTTTACAATTTTCTGGTATAATATGTACTTAATAAGCTAAGATTACGTTAAGAACATGTAAATTTTGGTAAAATGTCAACCCGCTTTTGGAGGTCAACTGCTTCGAGTGCAATACATAATTTATTACATCCCGGCAAAGCCCCGGTAGACGTCCAGGTGATCTGGGAACGGCCGGAATACATCCATAACTCTGCCAGCAACGTCCGGGATGATTCTGGAACATCTGGCATTCGACCCCGGAAATAAAAAAAAAAATAATATCACCGGGGTGGTCCGGGATAACCCGGGGAGTAAAGCTTTGCCGGCTTCATCCTTAGCTCTGCCGGGAATGACCGGGGTTACACCGAGGAAGCACCGTAGCTCTGTCGGCAAAAACCGGGTATGATCCGGGGTATGATATAGCCGGTAGAGCTACGGCAGAGCCCTTGTGAATGCTGGCAGAGCCCCGGAGAATGCCAGTAGAGCCTCGGAGAATGCAGTCAGAGCCATGGAGGATGACGATGAGCTAATGTTGATCCTGGTAGAGCCCTGATAAAGCCCGGTTCATTCCAAAAGAACCACGACAATTTGCGATGATTGCACTTGTTTGTATACCCTTCCCATTTCATTTCTATCCAGTCTTGCGTAAGGATTTTTCAGAAAATCATCATGCATTACTGTTCTTTATATTAAATAAAAATTATGTATTGATCAATGTAATCATGTAATCATGTTCGCGCGTTTTCAATCCACTAGGATTCTACGGGGGCTCTGCCTGGATCGTCCTGGGCTCTGCCTGGATCGACCGGTGCTCTGCCTGGGTCAACCTAGGCTCTTCCAGCGTCATCCGGGAGCGACACATTATGATATGACTATCATTAAGTGAATTTACATAAATTGTCGACATTTGAGGAGAAGGCAAACAAATTTTTAAAGGATTCAACCAATTACACCAATAAATAGTTTGTCTTGGGTAAAATGAAGACGACAACCCGTGTATGGAGGTCACCTGCCCCAGTACCTGTATAAAGTGCTATCTAAATTTGAGATGTACATGCTTTCGAACGTATCACCAATAATAAGTAATTGTAGGTTATCATTAACACTTCCTTTAAAACGCATGTTACCTGTAAAATATTAAACATGAAAAATAGTTCGCCCATGCTCTGATAGAGTATATATCAATGACGACAACCAATAAATGGAGGTTCATCTCTTTCGGAGTAATTTTCTTTAGAGTATAGGCTACCGGGTTAGACTGTAAACTGATTGATGTATCACTAGAAAAGTGCATTGTTAAATGCAATTCTGACTGCCAGTATCTGGAAGTAGAGAAGTCTAAGACTCTTATGATAATGTATATTCACTCCATTTATTCTATTACGTGTTTAGCCATTTTATGTAATAATGCAAACAAGGGCAAGTTTATGAATAGCGAACTTTCTTTATAATGAAATAAATATAACGTGCAATATAATGAAATCCGGTTGATAGAAGCAATTATTGGTTTATCTTTAGAAAAAAACTTCAAATAATTGTATTGCCAAAGGCATTGGTGACAAACCGCATCTAGATGCCTGATTTTCCTATAATGTATACATATGTACGACTTAAAACGGAGGAAGATGAAAACTGGAAAAAAAACCGTTTAAAATTAATATCAATGTAACACATGAACTATGTGGGCTTGAAACAGCAATGACGATATGTATAAACATGCAAATTTTCAAAATTTCTGATGAATATGGGTCTGAAAAACAATAACGAAAACCGTTATATGTATGCCAGTGTGTGTATTTGTATGTTTTTTTTTTGTTTTTTTTTTTTTTTTTTTTTTTTTTGTAAAACAAAGACTACAACCATGTTTGGTGGTCAGCTGCTTTAGTGCTTGAATAAAGTGCATTCACTTGTACTGCCTAAATCGGCTTATGTCTTAAATGCCTCTTTCACCAATATTCAATTAACGAAGAACGTGGCAGAATTCTTACAAAAAAGATGGTGTCAAGAACTCACGACAACCAACATATGGAGGCACAGATTTAGCTCCATGATGGATTTTTTACCGCCTGTTCATCTACATATAAAAACGGTTCTTTAAAATCATTTAGTTTCCTCATAAAGCATGCTCGTTGTCTGGAAAGTTTTAAAACAAACATCACGGTGCATATCCATATCGGTACCCTCTTTGCGAAATCTGCTCAAACGGTACCCTCTCTGAACATGCACAGGTCATTCTCTGCTAAAAACAAACCAGCGATGGATAACAATCCAGCAAAATTTCATTGTAATAAGGAAAGGAGGTATGACATGTAGAAGAGATGTATACCACGAAACACTAGAATGTTTTATTTATGTGCTGATTTGTCATGTGCCGATTTTCATGTACTACAACTTCACAATAAGCTACAAAAAATCGACATGTCTTGTCTCGTCCATCACCTCGACATGTATTGTTCGGACTGAAATGAACCTGTGGCTTGATTATATATGCATCATACATATTTAATATGTTCATATTCATATCATCTTCCGACAAATGGCAGTATATTGTCAAAAATAAATGAAAAAATCATAAAAACACCCTTCTTTCGGTTTTGCAGCGGCAAGGGCTACCTCTCTTCATTTGAGTTTTTATATCACAGGTACCCTCTCATTTTTTAACACATAGGTACCCTCAAAGCACGACATGGAACAAAAACAACTTATTTCATGCTTTCCAGTGTTTTACTTACTATATCAGATGATTATATTCTGATAAACCACTAGTGAAATTTAAACAAGAGGGCAATGATGGCCCTGAAGTCGCTCATCTGTACATAGGTCCCTAGGGCGGTGCCAGTTTAAACCTCTGGGCTTTTATTTGAACAAACTTGGTAGACACTCACTAGAAGATGTTTCATGCCAAATATCTAAGCTCTAGCTCTTTGAATTTTTAAAAAAAAAAAAGATATTTAAAGTTTTTTCTTTCGGTTGCCATGGTTGCCTTTCGGTTGCCATGGCAACCAGAGTACTGTATGGAATTAAATTCTTTAAACAATTTTAAAGGTGACCACCAAAGGAACATTCCTGTGAAGTTTGGATGAAATTGGCTCAGTGGTTAATGAGAAGATGTCATTAAAATTAAGTTTATGGACGGATGGACGCCGGACGGCGCTGGACGAAAAGCGATCACAAAAGCACAGCTAAAAATATAGTTTTCACTGTAGCCGGACTACTTTTCCCCCTCAATTACAAAGAAACACAGTTATTTCCCAAACAATAGACATGCATGTGAACACAACAACAACAAATAATAATACAAGAGGACTATGATTGCCCTGAGTCGCTCACCAGAAACAACTGCTTTTCAGTGTTGGAATGTCAATATATTCTCATATTAAACTTGAGCATAGAATATGTTTAAACAATAATTTGAAGAAATGCCATGACCTGGGGCATTTAAGCTTTAGCTTAAACAGGGCTCATCAAATTAATATGAGCAAACTTGATAAAAGACTACCTAAGAATGCTACAAAGTTTGGTGATCGTCTATCAATTATTTCAGTAAGAAATGATGTTTGAAGGTTTTTTCTATTTTTAGCTTTAATGGCCCCTAAAAGCGGCTAATCAAATTAATGTGAGCAAACTTGATAAAAGACTACCCAAGAATGCTAAAGACAAAGTTTGGTGATCATCCAACGCTTAGTTCTCTTCGAAATAGACATTTAAAGGTTTTTTCTTTTTTTAGCTTTAGCGGCCCCTAAAAGGGTCAATCAAATTCATATGAGCAAACTTGATAAAAGACTACCCAAGAATGCTACAAAGTTTGGTGATCATCCATCCATTAGTTCTGTAGAAGAATATGTTTAAAGGTTTTTCTATTTTTAGCCCTACTAACCCCTAAAAGGGGCCAATCAAATTAATATATGAAAAAACTTGATAAAAGACTACCCAAGAATGCTACAGACAAAGTTTGGTGATCATCCATCAATTAGTTCTGTAGAAGAAGATGTTTAAAGGTTTTTCTATTTTTAGCTCTGCTGACCCCTAAAAGGGGCCAATTGGAATGACATGAGCAAATTCAAGTGTGATTGTCACAAGGATGCTACAGACCAAATTTGAAGTAAATCTGCCCAGTAGTTTCAGAGAAGAAGACCATTGTTGACGCATGACGACGGACGCCGGAGCATCCCCCTTTGATACTAATAGCTCACCCTGAGCCTTCGGCTCTGGTGAGCTAAAAAGGGTGTCTGCTACACTTAAAACAGAATATTGCAGAAGAATATTATTGTTCAGGCTAGTATCTGATGATTTATTTGATATAGAAAACAATCAAAAAGATCAAGATGATGATGTTTTTAGACAAAATTCTCCAAAGCTAGGGCAGTGTTGCAACAGCTAAAAATCAAAGCACAGAAGGCGCTGAATTTGTTTGGGTCCCAGAATGTCAGAAAGGTGAAGGTTGTGAGATTATAAAACTATTTGTTTTTGTATTGTGCCACCAATGCTTTCCAGCGTTTTAATTGTAGTAGATTGGCTATAGGACTAATTGCAACACTGATATTTGATCCAATGTTTATTTGACTTAAACAATTTGAAAAAAAACAAGAGCCATGTCAACATGGCCATCCCCCGCCGAATGTGTTTGCTCATTGGAAGAATGTATATGTAGTAGAGCGGAATAATTCCATTTTAAGAGGTCTTTTGGTAATGAAAACTGGTGGCTATAGTGATTACAGATTTGAAACCTATGTGAATACTGATGGCTGAAAATAACAAAGGACAATTACTGAAAAATAATGCAGGGTAGGTTATCATTCTTGTGTGTTGCATCCCTCCTCAGTAAAATCTATCCACCTATGAAGTTTCAAGTTGATACCTCAAATACTTTTTGAGAAAAAAATTGAATTGAAAAATTAAGTATGAAAAAGAACAAAGGGCAATAACTCAAAAATTATAAAAGTTATCATTCTTGTGCAGTGCACACCTCCTGAGTGAGATCTATGCACCTATGAAGTTTCATTTTGATATCTCAAAGGCTTTTTGAGTTATGCTCTGGACAAAAATTAATTTTGAAAAATAACAAAGGGCAATAACTCAAAAATAATGCAGGGTAGAGTTGTCATTCTTGTGCAATGCACACCTCCTCAAGGAGATCCATCCACCTATGAAGTTTCAAGTTGATTCCTCAAATACTTTTTGAGATAAGCTCTGGACAAAAAAGCATGAAAAAAAACAAAGGGCAATAACTCAAAAATTGTATAGGGAAGAGTTATCATTCCTGCGCACAACATTCCTCCTCAATAAGATCTATCCACCTATGACATTTCATCTTGATATCTCAAACACTTTTTGAGTTATGCTTCACTCAGGTGAAAAATTAGGTATGAAAAATAACAAAGGGCAATAACTCAAAAATTATGAAAGGTAGAGTTATCATTCTTTGCACTGCACACCTCCTGAGTGAGATCTATGCACCTATGAAGTTTCATGTTAATATCTCATAGGCTTTTGGAGTTATGCTCTGGACAAAAATCAATTTTGAAAAATAACAAAGGGCAATAACTCAAAAATCATGCAAGGTAGAGTTATCATTCTTGTGCACTGCACTCCTCCTCAATGAGGTCTATCCACCTATGAAGTTTCAAGTTGATAACTCAAATACTTTTAGAGATATGCTCCGGACAAAAATGTCGGACGGAAGGACGGACGGACGGAAGGTCGGACGGACGGAGACTATTTCTATATCCTCCGCCGAAATTTTTCGGCGGGGGATAAAAAAAATGAGTTGCCGAAATTGGGATTTGAACTCCAGACCTCTCGCTTCCTAAGCGAGAGCGCAAACCCCTCGGCCACGGTGAATTTATTTGTTCATGGCCTGAAGAAAACCATATTATTCTATTTAGGGTTTGTAACGACGCTATCTGTTGTTTAACACTTGTGTAAATAATCATGGCGCTTACTATAAGCATGTATATATATAAAGAATAAAACAATATTAAAAATCTTCGACCATTCGGGAATCATTTTGCTTGAAAATTAATCCGCCTGTCATGTGACCATATTTACGCAGTGATCTTCCCTAAATTTTTCAGCCTAAGTGCTACATATAAAGGGAAGTAACTGCTTCAAAAAAGCGGACTACTTTCGGCACTTAACAGCATTAGAGTCTGAAATTTCGCTACCATTATTTGTTTGGTCTGACGACCCAAACAAATAAAAATTTGTTTGGGGAACAAGCCAAAGGAAGCAGATATCCTTGATGATTCTACATTAAACAAAATGTATGACTCAAGAACCTTAGGTACGAGCAACCAAAGAGCCTTATTTGCACTCAATATTTCGGTATGAGGACAGGAAAGAATGTCGGGATCTTTGCTGGGAAGATGTTCAACTGTGTTTGGATGAGGCCAATGGCACAGAGTATCTAATCTTTGATAAGGAACGACAAACTAAAACAAGGACAGGGGCTAAGTTACGCGACTCTAGTTACCTGTACAGATATAAATTATTGTTTCATTCTTTTAAAGTTATCCAATAAATATTAAGCCAAGTATATTGTAAATTGTAAAATACTGAAAAAATATTAAAGACATCATGTAACACATCACCATTTTGCAACACTGTATTTCTAAATTCTTTAAATTGCCTTTAAACTTCTTTAAAAATTATGCGCAAGTTTGCTATAAATTAATAACAAAATCTATTATCCTAAAAAATTATTAAAATAATCTTATCAGATTTATATTTTAGGTTAAATGAAATATCAGTTTCAAAACAAAACAACAGCTATCCAGACTGGGACTTGAACCCAGCTCTTCTGCTAAAAGAAACAGATATTCTAATCACTGAACTATCTGGATGACTAGTTGATGTTTTGTCTTACACTGTAATATTATAAGTTTAAAAGAGGATATTTTTTTCAGTGTGTGATAGAAAATTTATCTCACAAGTGATCATCAGATTTTCAACATTTTCACAAGTGCTTATTTTCATTTTTGCATGTAAGAACAAAATTTCTTACATTTTTTGCTGTGGAAAGTGAAATTATATTTTGATAATTTTCACAGTGAAATTATAATTGATAATTTTCACTGTAGCCGGACTATATTTGAATGCGGATGAAAATAATATTTCATAACTAAATGGAATTATCAACAGGAATAAATTCAGTATACAGTGACAGTGATTTTTTTTACAAAACTCATCAGTGTGGGTCCTAGGACTCGCTGAGCTATAAATCTATGAGTCCCAAAATTTAGCCGACTAATCTAAGTTACAAGGCTTAATATTGCTTTAGTGATATGAAAGGTATATTAACAATGGAATGAAGAAAATTGAATTTGGTTTCTACATTAATTTACAATGCTTCTGATACTGAAATAATTCAAAACTGTCAAATAAATTTAATAAGTTTATTTCCATTAATTTAGTTTGAGATTAATCAAAACTTCATTTTCCTTAATATTTTATGCTTAATAATCTATAGTAAAGCACTCACTATTATTTTTTTTATCTATAGAAGATTTGCAGACCTAGAATATGATTGACATAACTTGAACACAAATTGGTATTTATTACCAAATTCCTGTCAGACAGGACTCCCTACTCAGAAAAAGTATGCATCCAAAAGATGCACATTATTTGAAACTTTTTCAATGAGTCCTGGACTCAGGATGCAGAGGTAAAAAAATCACTGCAGTGATGTTAGAACTCATGACGTTACGCAGCCAAACAAGTAAAGATGACTTAAAATCACTAAAATAGCATGAAATAGATAGGAAATTTGTATGTTTTACATGTAAGATTGAAATATAGTTCACTCCTGAACACCAGCAGCAATTATATTTATACCAGGGATTTTTTTTTTTTCAAAATCCTAAAGGGGGAAATATAGCATGATAAATCACAAAAGGGGAAAATAAAAGTCCAACCACTGAGAATGGAATTTACCCATACATTTTATAAAATTTTCAATTTTAATTCAATTTAACATGCATGGTACTAGCAGAGGCTATCTGTCTTCTAGCTAATATATTATGGGCTAGGGGAAACAGCCTTTATTCCACTGTAAAATACAGGAAATGTCGAACGACACATATGCCCCCCTTCCTAGCCCTTGACTCACATTATTGGTTATTTTATTATAGAAACTTGCCATAAATGGGTACATGGAAGTGTAAATATGAAAAAAAGAAAAATAATGAAGACTTTGTGAAAAATAATTTTCAAGATAATGAGCTGAAACCATTCTGACATTTAAGGCAACTGTGACATTGACCTTTGACCTAGTGACCCAAAAATCAATAGGGGTCATCTATTATATATGACCAATCACTATTTTGTGATGTATAGTTTTCAAAATAATCAGCGGAAACCATTCTGACATTAAGGCCCCTGTGACTTTGACGTAGTGACCCCAAAATCAATAGGGGTCATCTACTAATCATGACTAACCTCCTGTCCATGCCAAATATGAAGACTGTGGGTCAAAGAAATCTTAAGTTTTTGGGCGGACAAGTTTTTTTTTAAGTCAAGACCGCTGTGACCTTGACTTTCGACCTGAATAGCTCAAAATCAATAGGGATCATCTACTAATCATGACCAATCTAAATACCAAATATGAAGACTGAGGGTCAAAGGAATCTTAAGTTATTGAGCTGACAAGGAAAAACCGCCGGACGGGGAGATGGACCGACGGGGAGACGTCCGGACGGACAAGTTGATTCCAGTATACCCCCCTTACAACTTCGTTGCTGCGAACAAGGAAAAGTATCAAAGGGCAACAACTCTGTAATAATTCAAAATGGAGTTATGGTTCTTGTGCACTGCACTTCCTCTTATTGTGCTTGGCCATTGTATGAAGTTGTATTGAATTCCAATCATTAGTTCCAGACAAGGAAAATAAAACAGACAGCTGGACCGACCGACTGCCCAGGAGGTGACTCCTATATACCCCCCAAAACTTCCTTTTGGGGGTTATAATGATCATGAGAATTTTTAGCTTTCTATTGCATAATATGCAGGACGAGTAATTAATTTCAAAACCACTTGTCTGGTCTGAATTTTTTTGATCCTTGAATACTTTTTAAAACTTGAAATGTGTCCATAGGACACTGTTTTGTCAATCTTATGACTTTAGGTCAAATATTTTTTTGGGCTACATGTGCCACAAGTTAAAAATCTTTTACAAAGTCAAGGGAAAGAACTTTACAAAATTTATATTGAATAAATAAGTTCACTATACAATCTATATAACACACATACATACAAACACACAGGTGAATCGCTATATGCCACCGCATCGCAGATGCTGTGTTGGCATAAAAAATACCAAGGTGCACTACTAACACATGCTTATCAACATTTCTGTAAAGTTTCTTGACTCTAGGTCAAATACTTTTTGAACTACATGCGACACAAAATGAGAACGGACGGACGGGCATGGGTAAATCTAAATGCCCTGCCCTAAGGCCACAATAAATCTGACAAAAACAAAATAAATACACAAGCAAAACCCCAGATGCATAGCTTCACATGCTGAGCAACATTCCAGTAAAGTTTCATGACACAAAGATCGAATGCATTTTGAGTTACGTGCGACACAAGTTGAAAATCGTAAATTTTTACGAAAGTCAAGGGCAATGACTCTCAAAATACTAAACATATCCACATGAAAATACCCAGGTGCACAACTACACATGCTGATCAACATTCCTGTAAAGTTTCATGACTCTAGGTCAAATACTTTTTGAGCTACATGTGACACAAATTGAAAATTGCAAATATTTACTAGGGCAAGGGCAATAACTCTTAACAAAACAGACTAAATCCACAAGCAAAACCTTAGGTGCACAACTACACATGCTGAGCAACATTCCTGTAAGGTTTAATGACTCTAGGTCAAATACTTTTTGAGATATGTGCGACACAAGTTGAGAATTGCAAATTTTTACTAAGTCAAGGGCAGTAACTCTAAAAATACTAAATATATCCACACAAAAATACCCAGGTGCACAACTACACATGCTGATCAACATTCCTGTAAAGTTTCATGACTCAAGGTCAAATGCTTTTTGAGTTACGTGCGACACAAGTTGAAAATTATGAATTTTTACTAAGTCAAGGGCAATAACTCTAAAATTACTACCTATATCCATAGGAAAATACCCAGCTGCACAACTACTCATGCTGATCAACATTTCTATAAAGTTTCATGACTCTATGTCAAATACTTTTTGAGCTACATGCACCATCAAAGAGAACGGATGGATGGACAAGGGTAAATATTACCCCCCCCCACCCCAAAGTGGCGGCACAATTATATAAAACTTGGACCAGGTGGTAAGTTCACAAATGTTTAAAACATTTTATAATATAAGGTTTCATGACTTTTAAAAATTATATTTATTAGATCAAATGATGAATTATGCACAGAATCAAAACAATTTGTCTCAACAAATAAGTTTTAAACTAACAAAGGTTTGCTTAGATAAAATCTACAAAGAAATATGATACCCAGAAATATTAACTAACAACATTAAGACATTATTATGTTCATATAACACATTATTACTTTGAAATTACATTAATTCTATGGGGCCAAATATTTAAGCTCTAGCTCTTTCGGTTTTCTCAAATTCTAATATAGGGACCTCCATGGCCGAGTGGTTAAGGTTGTTGACTTGAGATCACAGGTCCCTCACCGCTGTAGGCTGGATCCTCACTCGGGTCGAAATCTTTCATGTGAGGAAGCCATCCAGCTGGCTTACGGAAGGTCGGTGGTTCTACCCAGGTGCCCGCTCGTGCCAGAAATAATGCCCAAAGGGGCACCTGGGGTCTTCCTCCACCAATAAAGCTGGAAAAAAAATCTACGAAAAAATCTTGGCGGGACGCTCTTAAGATGGCTCGACTTGAGTGTACTGTCGCTCATATGGGCTTTCCGGCGGCGACCTTAAAACATATTAAAAAATAATTAATAATTTTATATATTACCTTGGTAGTAGACATAATCATCCGGCCTTTCTCTCTTCCAGGCATAAACATTCTGTTGTAGATTTTCCTGATCTTCAGTTGAAAACCTGTTTATACATGTTTTAACCCTTAGCTTGCTGGAACCAGGGGTATAGAATCTGACAAGTCTGCATATGTGTGCCGTCTGACCAAGCTATTGGCTGACTTACAAAACATTTTTATCCCAGCATAATTTGGAGCAAGACAAGTCCATTTAAGAAATTTAGCAGATTAAGGGTTAAAGTAAATAAAAGTGCATATCTATCAAGTTTTATATTCTATTTATGTACAAGACTCTTTGGATAATATTCTAATAAATGAAACAGTTTTTATATAATATATATATAAAATATTTTTAGTAATGAAATGTGAATATTGTAATACAGTTCAATAAGGTATAGCATTGAAAATTTGAAATACTTACTGCAACAGTGTCAAAGCACTATACATATGATTTTTGAAGGCATTTCTTGATATTCAAAAACAAGAGGGCCATGATGGCCCTAGATCGCTCACCTGAATTATCAAACTCATCCAAACAATTACCTAGACAAGCATTCTGACCAAGTCTCATGACAGGTGAGTCAAAAATGTGACCACTACAGTGTTAACAAGAATTATCCATATTTGAGCAGTGCGACCTAGTTTTTACCCAGGTGACACATATTCAAACTTGACCTAGAAATCATCAAAAAAAAACTTTCAGACCAATTTCCAGGATACTTGGATCAAAACAGTAGCAACTAGAGTGTTAACAAGATTTTTCTATTTTTAGCTCTGGTGACCTAGTTTCACATGCGATTTCGAACTAATCCAAGCAATTACCTAGACAAGCATTCTGACCAAGTTTGATGATAATGGAGTCGAAAATGTGACCACTAGAATGTTAACAAGGTTTTTCCATATTTGGGCGGTGTGACCTAGTTTTTCATCCAAGATGACCCATGTTCGATCTTGACTTAGAAATCATCAAAACAAACTTTCAGACCAATTAACAGAATATTTGGATCACAACAGTAGCCACTAGAGTGTTAACAAGATTTTTCTATTTTTAGCTCCTGTGACCTAGTTTTTCATCCGAGATGTCCCATGTTCGATTTATTCCCAGCAATGACCTAGACAAGTTTCCTGACCAAGTTTGATGACAATTGAGTCAAAATTGTGACCACTAGAATGTTAACAAGGTTTTTCTATTTTTAGCTCCTGTGACCTAGTTTTTCATCCGAGATGACCCATGTTCGAACTCATCCGAGTTATTACCTAGACAAAGCATCTTGATCAAGTTTGATGATGATTGATGCAAAAATGTGACCGCTAAAGTGTTAACAAGGTTTTTCTATTTTTAGCTCCGGTGACCTACTTTTTCATCCGAGATGACCCATGTTCGAACTCATCCAAGCTATCAACTAGATAAGCATCCTGACCAAGTTTGATGATGATTGATGCAAAAATATGACCGCTAGAGTGTTAACAAGGTTTTTCTATTTATAGCTCGGTGACCTAGTTTTTCATCGCCGAGATGACCCATATTCGAACTCATCCGAGCTATTATCTAAACAAGCATCCTGACAAAGTTTGATGATGATTGGGTCAAAAATGTGACCACTAGAGTGGTCACAAGGTTTTTTCTATTTTTAGCTCCTGTGACCTAGTTTTTCATCAGAGATGACCCATGTTCGAACTCATCCAAGCAATTGACTAGACAAGCATTCTGACCAAGTTTGATGATGATTGGTTCAAAAAAATGTGACCACTAGAGTGTTCACAAGGTTTTTCTATTTATAGCTCCTGTGACCTACTTTTTCATCCGAGATGACCCATGTTCGAACTCATCTGAGCTATCACCTAGACAAACATCCTGACCAAGTTTGATTAAGATTGGGTCAAAAATGTGACCTCTAGAGTGTTCACAAGGTTTTTCTATTTTTAGCTCTTATGACCTAGTTTTTCATCTGAGATGACCCATGTTCGAACTCATCCGAGCTTTCAACTAGATAAGCATCCTGACCAAGTTTGATGATGATTGAGGCAAAAATGCGACCGCTAGAGTGTTCACAAGCAATTGTGGACGGCCGGCCGGACGACGGACGACGGACATTCATCGATCCTAAAAGCTCACCCTGAGCAAGCTCAGGTGAGCTAAAAAAGTGGTTACCAAAATCAGGCACACAAGGAAAATGGGCTTTAGAAAAAGACTTTACATGTTGATTCATTTCGCTGGTATCTCTTACGTCATCATCAACAAGACTCAAGAGAATGGGTTTTTTTATCACTCTTTTATCCACATTATGTGTAATACAATCAATCTGAAAAATAGAGTATGCATAACTTTGACTTTTTGAACAAGAGGGCCATGATGGCCCTGAGGTCGCTCACCTGTATATAGGCCCCTGGAGCGGGGCCAGTTTAAACCCCAGGGCTTTTATTTGAACAAACTTGAAAGACACCCATTAGAAGATGTTTCATGATGTTAAGTTTTTATGTCACACATATAATGAAAAACAACGATCTCTTGCCCCCCTCCCGGCAGGGCTAATTTTAACTCAAGGGCTTTTATTTGAACAAACTTGGTAGACACCCATAAGAAGATGTTTCATTCTAAACATCTAAGCTCTAGCTCATTGGGTTTTTTAAAAGAAGATTTTTTAAGTTTTTACTATACACATATAAGGAAAATCAATGACACCTCTGGGGCGGGCCAATTTTGACCCCAGGGCTTTTATTTGAACAAACTTGGTAGACACTCACTAGAAGATGTTTCATGCTTAATATCTAAACTCCAGCTATTTGTTTTTTTTTCAAAGAAGATTTTTTAAGTTTTTGCTATACACATATAAGGAAAATCAATGACCCCCTGGGGCGGGCCAATTTTGACCCAAGGGCTTTTATTTGAACAAACTTGGTAGACACTCATTGGAAGATGTTTCATGCATAATATCTAAGCTCTAGCTCTTTGAGTTCTTTAAAAGAAGATTTTTTAAGTTTTTACTATATGCATATAGGGAAAATCAATGACCCCCTGGGGCGGGGCCAATTTTGACCCCAGGGCTTTTATTTGAACAAACTTGGTAGACACTCATTAGAACATGTTTCATGACAAATATCTAAATGTTTCATGCCAAATATCTAAGCTCTATCTCTTTGGGTTCTTTAAAAGAAGATTTTTTAAGTTTTTACTATATGCATATAGGGAAAATCAATGACCCCCTGGGGCGGGGCCAATTTTGACCCCAGGGCTTTTATTTGAACAAATTTGGTAGACACCCATTAGAACATGTTTCATGACAAATATCTTAGCTCTAGCTCTTTGGGTTCTGTAAAAGAAGATTGTTTAAGTTTTTACTATATGCATATAGGGAAAATCAATGACCCCCTGGGGCGGGGCCAATTTTGACCCAAGTGCTTTTAATTGAACAAACTTGGTAGACACTCATTAGAAGATGTTTCATGCCAAATATCTAAATGTTTCATGCCAAATATCTAAGCTCTATCTCTTTGGGTTCTTTAAAAGAAGATTTTTTAAGTTTTTACTATATGCATATAGGGAAAATCAATGACCCCCTGGGGCGGGGCCAATTTTGACCCAAGGGCTTTTAATTGAATAAACTTGGTAGACACTCACTAGAAGATGTTTCATGCCAAATATCTAAGCTCTAGCTCTTAGGGTTGTTTAAAAGAAGATATTTAAAGATTTATCTTTCAGTTGCCATGGCAACCAGAGTTCTGCATGGAATTAAATTCTTTGAACAATTTTTAAAGGTGACCATCATAGGAACATTTCTGTGAAGTTTGGATGAAATTTGCTCAGTGGTTTATGAGGAGATGTCATTTAAAGCAAAAGTTTACGGACGGACGGACGAAAAGCGATCACAAAAGCTCACCCTGAACGGACGGACGACGGACGAAAAGCGATCACAAAAGCTTACCCTGTCACTTTGTGACAGGTGAGCTAAAAATACAAAGCAGTGTAATCATTGGAGGATTGACTAAAACAGGCCTACATTTTAATAAAATATATGATAATAATCAATGGAAAACTGGTGTTGGACAAGAAACAACTAGAACTATCGCTCAATGCAATTCATACCCCCACCAATGTCCTTGACAGAAGACCACTTGGAAAGGTGGTTAAGGGAATAACTTATGTGGCACAAATACATAACAAGAGGGCCATGATGGCCCTAGATCGCTCACCTGAATTATCAAACTCATCCAAACAATTACCTAGACAAACATTCTGACCAAGTCTCATGACAGGTGAGTCAAAAATGTGACCACTACAGTGTTAACAAGGATTATCCATATTTGAGCAGTGCGACCTAGTTTTTTACCCAGGTGACACATATTCAAACTTGACCTAGAAATCATCAAAACAAACTTTCAGACCAATTTCCAGGATACTTGGATCAAAACAGTAGCAACTAGAGTGTTAACAAGATTTTTCTATTTTTAGCTCCGGTGACCTAGTTTCACATGCGATTTCGAACTCATCCAAGCAATTACCTAGACAAGCATCCTGACCAAGTTTGATGATAATTGAGTCGAAAATGTGACCACTAGAATGTTAACAAGGTTTTTCCATATTTGGGCGGTGTGACCTAGTTTTTCATCCAAGATGACCCATGTTAGAACTTGACTTAGAAATCATCAAAACAAACTTTCAGACCAATTAACAGAATATTTGGATCACAACAGTAGCCACTAGAGTGTTAACAAGATTTTTTCTATTTTTAGCTCCTGTGACCTAGTTTTTCATCCGAAATGTCCCATGTTCGATTTATTCCCAGCAATGACCTAGACAAGTTTCCTGACCAAGTTTGATGACAATTGAATCAAAATTGTGACCACTAGAGTGTTAACAAGGTTTTTCTATTTTTAGCTCCTGTGACCTAGTTTTTCATCCGAGATGACCCATGTTCGAACTCATCCGAGCTATCACCTAGACAAGCATCTTGATCAAGTTTGATGATGATTGATGCAAAAATGTGACCGCTAAAGTGTTAACAAGGTTTTTCTATTTTTAGCTCTGGTGACCTACTTTTTCATCCGAGATGACCCATGTTCGAACTCATCCAAGCTATCAACTAGATAAGCATCCTGACCAAGTTTGATGATGATTGATGCAAAAATGTGACCACTAGAGTGTTCACAAGGTTTTTCTATTTATAGCTCCGGTGACCTAGTTTTTCATCCGAGATGACCCATATTCGAACTCATCCGAGCTATTATCTAAACAAGCATCCTGACAAAGTTTGATGATGATTGGGTCAAAAATGTGACCACTAGAGTGTTCACAAGGTTTTTCTATTTTTAGCTCCTGTGACCTAGTTTTTCATCAGAGATGACCCATGTTCGAACTCATCCAAGCAATTGACTAGACAAGCATTCTGACCAAGTTTGATGATGATTGGTTCAAAAATGTGACCACTAGAGTGTTCACAAGGTTTTTCTATTTATAGCTCCTGTGACCTACTTTTTCATCCGAGATGACCCATGTTCGAACTCATCCAAGCTATCACCTAGACAAACATCCTGACCAAGTTTGATGATAATTGGGTCAAAAATGTGACCTCTAGAGTGTTCACAAGGTTTTTCTATTTTTAGCTCTTGTGACCTAGTTTTTCATCCGAGATGACCCATGTTCGAACTCATCCGAGCTTTCAACTAGATAAGCATCCTGACCAAGTTTGATGATGATTGAGGCAAAAATGCGACCGCTAGAGTGTTCACAAGTAATTGTGGACGGCCGGACGGACGACGGACGACGGACATTCACCGATCCTAAAAGCTCACCCTGAGCAAGCTCAGGTGAGCTAAAAAGAAATTATCTCTGGTGAAAAAAAGACAAATTGTACAGGTAATAGTAAAAATATCTATTATCAAATCATGTTCGAAACAGTTACAAATAACCTTTCATTTTCCCAATATACTAAACTTTTTATAAGTCAATTTTTGACCTTCAAGTGTGGCCTTGACCTTCAGCTGTCACAAGGGTAAGATGGGTTCTGCACATCGCCCAATTGGAGTGAACATTTGAGTAAAGTTTGAAGAAAATCCTTCCATTAGTATAGAATTTATAGAGCGGACACAACATATTGTCTAGTATTGATTGTATGTAAATTTAAAGACTTAAAAAGGGGCATAACTTTGTCAAAATCCAATACAGAGTTATGAAACTTGACCTGCATATTGTAATTGTGACACCTCATATATCTTTTAAGTTTCAAGCAAATACCTATGCTAGTTTCCGAAATATTAAAGAACATGTTTTAATCTAAGAACATTTTCTAAGTCAATTTTTGACCTTCAAGTCTGACCTTGACTTTAGTCTGCACAAAGGTGACATAGATTCTGCACATAACCTTGTTTAGGTGAACATTTGAGAAAAGTTTGAAGAAAATTCTTCCATTAGTATAGGATTTATAGAGCTGACACAACATATTGTCTAATATGTGATTGTATGTAAATTTGAAGATTAAAAAGGGGCATAACTTTGTTAAAATGCAATACAGAGTTATGAAACTTGACCAGCATATCTTAATTGTGACACTACATTTATATTTTAAGTTTCAAGCAAATACCTTTCCTAGATTCAGAAATATTCAGATATATGTTAAAATTAAAGAACATTTTCTAAGTCAATTTTTGACCTTCAAGTGTGACCTTGACCTGAAGCCGGCAAAAGAGTGACATGGGTTCTGCACATAACCTTGTTGAGGTGAACATTTGAGCCAAGTTTGAAGAAAATCTTTCCATAAGTGTAGGACTTACAGAGCGGACACGACATACTGTGTAATATTTAATTGTTTGATATTTGACCTTCAACTGTGACCTTGACCTTGAGCTGACACATGAGCAGCATGGGTTCTGCACATACCATTGTTGAAATGAACATTTGAGCCAAGTTTGAAGAATATCTTTCAATTAGTGTAGGACTTACAGAGCGGACATGACATATTGTGTAATATTTGATTATTTGATATTTGACCTTCAATCGTGGCCTTGACCTTAAAATGACACATGGGCAACATGGGTTCTGCACATCCCCTTGTTGAGGTGAACATTTTAGCCAAGTTTGAAGAAAATCTTTCAATTATTGTAGGACCTACAGAGCGGACACGACATACTGTCTAATATATGATTGTGTTTGATATTTGACCTTCAATTGTGACCTTGACCTTGTGCTGACACATGGGCAACATGGGTTCTGCACATCCCCTTGCTGAGGTGAACATTTTAGCCAAGTTTGAAGAAAATCTTTCAATTATTGTAGGACCTACAGTGGGGACACGACATACTGTCTAATATATGATTGTGTTTGATATTTGACCTTCAATTGTGACCTTGACCTTGAGCTGACACATGGGCAACATGGGTTCTGCACATCCCCTTGCTGAGGTGAACATTTGAGCCAAGTTTGAAGAAAATCCTTCAAGTGGTATAGGAGTTATAGAGCGGACACGAAAATGGAGACGGACGGACCGACCGACCGACCGACTGACCGACCGACCGACCGACGCGACAAAGCGAATCCATTATAGCCCCCCCCACATTTTGTGGTGGGGGTATAATAAGACAGGTAATGAAGTGGCTACATAAAAAGCAGAATGCAGTAAGAGCTAATAATACTACTAATAAAACTAGCTATGGCAGTTAGTATCTCAAAGTTATGGTTTAATGCATGTGTGCAAAATCACAACATGCCACTTAATCAAAGTCCACAAAGTGTTTCTCAAGTTTCTCAATATCTTAACTGGGTTCTTTTAATACTTTTCTTTCACCTTGACCATGAAGGCATTGCACTTGGCATTTGACTTCAAAAGCAAGTCCATTTTCATCTTTTTTCAGCCTCCTGAGCAGATTATCAGCCTCTTTCACAAGAACAAACCATAAATAGCTCAGGAGGCAATGGATGCTTAAATTCCTTTTAGCTTCTTTCTTAATAAGTTAGTTACTGTTAAAGACAAAAATATCCAAAATCTTCAGGCAGAAGCATAATCATTTTTAAGAGTAAAAGAATATGAAAATAAAACAGAAGCTCATAATCAAAAATAACAAAGATACCCAAAATAATGGAAGAAACTGCCTTAGCTTTTACTGATTTTGCTTCTTGCTGTTTGACAAAAAAAAATTTCTACAAAATTCCCTGACTTTTGCATATTTTTCAAATTTCCCTGACCAATTTCAAAATTCCCTGACTTTTCCCTGACCTTGAAAAAAAAATCATTTTTCCCTGACTTTTCCCTGACCGTGGGAACCCTGAATTAAGAGTGGCATTACATATAAACTGGAAATCAAACTATTGACTTGATAATTATTCTTGCAGGACAATCAAGTTTTTGCTTGTTAGCTCACCTGTCCAGCCATCTGTCCATAAACTTTTACTTTAAATGACATCTCCTCTTAAACCGCTACGCCAATTTCATCTAAACTTCACAGGAATGTTCCTTTGGTAGTCAACTTTAAAAATTGTTAAAAGAATTTAATTATAAGCAGAACTCTGGTTGTCATGGCAACAAGGAAACAAGAGCCACCAGCAGGCGGGGCCAACGCTCGACTTTTTACTTTCTCTAAAAGCAAACAAAGAAATGTTTGAACAAAATCTTTAAATATACTAATTTATATATACAGTAGAATCCCTACTAAAGACCACCTCGGATTTAAGACCACCCCACTTTTAAGACCAGTTTTTTAAAGAACAGAATTTTCTGTTCTTTATGTCAATGGTTACATGATCCAGAATTAAGACCACCTCACTTATCCACTTTTAAGACCACAAAATTCAGTCCCAATTCATTATTTTGTTCTTTATTTGACCTCACTATTGAGACCACTGATATTAAAATCAACACCTTCCTAGATCTTAAATGTGTAGTTATGTTGTTATTATCTGCTTGCTTGCTCTTAGGCATGACACTTGATTACACAAGGTGTCAAAATCCGTTAGTTATGGTATATTTAATGAAAAAAGGTGAGAAAGTTTATTTCATAGTGGTTTAATGTTGCTTTATGAACATTTGTTTTGTGAAGATATAATGTCTGATATGATATGGGAATTATGTACATCATAAAATAATTACTATTGAAATCAGAACAAAAAAAATTTGATATTAAATTTCATCAGAAATATGTTTTCTTCCCATCAGAGGTAATATAATAACATACTTTTATAAATGTTGTATTTGCAGGTTAAGATACACAGAGCTACAGATAAGCTTTTGAGTTAATTGGGTATTTACCCCTGGACTTGACAAGCAATTGGGTAACACAGAAACAAAATTGGGTATCATTGAAAAATTTATTGGTTTGCATAGATTTGCATCGGTCAAAATATTGTCCAGTATCTCGGAAACAATATACACAAAGACTGCAAACAAACATTGTCTAAAAAGTTCATTTAACAAATTTTTTACAACATCTGGCTCGGTAAAATAACCAAATATTTTGTTTGACTGCATTGAAATAATTGATTTTTTTCAGCCCCGTTTCGCCATTTTGTTGAAGCAGAAAGTAAATAAACCTCAGTCTGGACTGCTATTTAGTTATTTCTCATAAGTATATAAAGCTTTTCAGCGAAAAATATCTTTAATATAACCAGTCTACTCAATTGTTCCCGGTTAACAAATGGAAAACGAAAGTACAGAAAGGGAAACAGGCTATTTTCGGATTTGTTTGGCAGTTTTTGCTAGGTGAATTATGGTCCAAGATATTGTAAATACGCTACAGTATCAAAACAAATTGGGTACTGATATTTTGATTTGCGTTTTTATTACGCAAAGATTTTATTTTATTTGGGTAAATTGGTCAAAATTATTGGGTATTTACGCAGATACGCTGCTTATCTGTAGCACTGGATACATATTGTTTGTTTTTACAAAATGACTAAAATAGGCCCTGGTCATAACGTGCGTAAGCAATGATAAGAATATCCACAATTAAGACCACCCCGCAATTAAGACCACTTTGGTCCAGTCCCAATGGTGGTCTTAATTGAGGGTTTTTACTGTATATATAAACAGAAACACGCAATTCTATAAATAGAAACATGCACATACCTGGTGTTGACACGTGGTTGTGACATGTGGTATCACATGGTGGTGTCACATTGTGTCACGTGGTGGCGACACGTGGTGGTGACATGTGAAGTCGATGGTGGTGACACCTGGTGTCACATGGTGGTGTCACATGGTGTGGTCATGTGGTATCACATGGTGGTGTCACGTTGTGGTGACATGTGGAGTCACGTGGTGGTGTCACATGGTGGTGTCATGTTGTGGTGACATGTGGAGTCACGTGGTGGATTCTTGGCTGGAGTCACGTGGTGGTCATGTGGTGGTGACATGTGGTGGTGAAGTCATGTGCTGGTGGTGTCAAGTGCTGGTTGTGTCAAGTGCTGGTTGTGTCAAGTGCTGGTTGTGTCACATGGTGGTTACATGTGGTGGTGACAAGGTCTTGTCCTTACTTGTCCTTAAGTATGTTTTGTTATAATATGAAGTTGATCCCTTCAATAATAGCAAAGTTACAGCCAGTTACAGCAAAAACAATGAAAAGGTCAAGGTCATTTATGAGTGAAGGTTAAGGTCTGTCAAGTTATTTTTAAGGGATATCCTTGAAGATTATTATGTTCAAGTTTGAAGACAATCCATTCCAAAATAACAAAGTTACAGTCAATAACAGCATGAACAAGCAAAATTTGGACTTTTAACCTTGAAGGTCAAAGTCATTTATGGATGAAGGTCAAGGTTAGTGTGGTCTACTGAAAGGTCTCGTCCCAAGGCTTGTTGTGGCCAAGTATGAAGACAATACACTAAGAAATAAGACTATAGCAATACCTCTACTTTTTAAAAAAAAAAAAAAAAAATCAAGGTAAAAAGTTAAAAACTGCTCTTTAAAAATTGAATTTAGATATAGATATGTTTTGTTTTTTTTTAATTATTTTGCTATGGCAATTAATTCACCATAATTTTTAAGTATTTAAACCTGTTAGTCATGATGATATATTTTCAAATGTAATGGCAATATTTTTACTCCTGATAAGTTTTGTCAATTAAAGTAACTCACCTGTATTACACTTCCTATAATGTTGTCATCTGTCACAGGTAGGGCTGTGCATTGCCATTTTTTTCTGTCACGATACGTATCACCATATTTGTTTTTCAAAACGATGCGATTCACGATATGTATTGCATACTTTGAAGAAATGCGATGCATATTGCGATTCTTATGTTGCGATGCGATACGTATCACGATACTGACTTTCAGACTTAGTATATAAAAATTTGGCCATTTGTTTACAGCATAATTATGAATATTATACAAAACTATTACAATAACAAAAAAATAAACTCTTTATCTTGTTGTTACAACTTGGTTTCCGATTTTAATCTTTCAACAATTTACTTTTCTGATTACTTAAGGATTAAAGGTATTGTTAATTATACCAAAACAGCAAACTGATATCTACTATTCTAACACTAAAGTCCACTACTGTAAATATGGCAGTTTAACATTTCAGTCTTACAATACACCACTAAAGATTTTTCTTGTGAAAAATAAATAGTAACAAGTGGTTAACAAATAGGTCAACAACTTTGAAAATAACAGTTTATCCGTTTCACTCTCAGTTTTCTCGAAAGATTTGTGCTCAACCCCAGAGTATTTTTTTTTTTTTGAGTTTGCAAATTTTGCAAACACTCGACGTCCGGTCTTCCACATTATACAACACTGTCTACAATGTTCCCAAAACTCGTGAATTATATGACAAGGGAGGATTAACTATAGTTTCCCCTTCTAATTTTTTTGCAGTCTACATGTTTTCTGTTTGTTTGTTTTGTTGTTTTTTTACGGGAAAATGATGTCAACGGAAATGAAAGTATAAATACGTGACGAATATCACATGGGAATGTTGTCATCATCACTATTTTAATCCGACATCAAGTGCGACTAAATAAAATTACAAATTCATGTTTGTAGGTTGTTTTTTCTTGAAAACGCATAGATCTCTAATTATTTTTTAATTATAAACAAGTTCAAAGAACACCAGCCCATTTATATGGAATTGATAAAACTTGGTTAGTTACTGTTAAATGATTGCGGGGAAACGAGATGAAAACGATGATATGATAATAGTCGCGCTTGTTCATTGTTTTCATCCAAGCCTGTTTTCTTTCTTCAGTCTTTCAAAAAAGACGTTTGTCCTTATATTCCTAGATATTGTTAGTGTATTGCGATACGTTCC
The DNA here is from genome assembly GCF_026571515.1 of Ruditapes philippinarum. NCBI lineage: Eukaryota > Metazoa > Mollusca > Bivalvia > Venerida > Veneridae > Ruditapes > Ruditapes philippinarum. The sequence goes on along the minus strand of NW_026859552.1, from coordinate 6,275 downwards.
CGCTATATCGATACATCGGGAGATGAAATTTGTATTGCATCGCAATATATTGCAATTTGTAATTTCATTACGATGCATACATCGAGGACAGGGCAGATCGCGATGCATCGATGCATCGATGAATCGTTACACCTCTAGTCACAAGCATCACAATTGACTGCCTCCTGCCGTTTCCTCACAACACTTCCACAGTCTATACAATTATCAGTCATTTTCAATAACCAACAAATAACTTAAGGGCCGATTTGATACTAGTTTTGGGGCCAATTTGACTAGTTTTGGAGCCGATTTGACTAGTTTTGGGGCCGATTTGACTTTTAAAAATTGTTGTGTTGCCGATTTGACTAATTTTGAGACCGATTTGACTGATTTTGAGCCGATTTGACTTGGGGCCGATCTGACTTTGGGCCGATTTAACTAGTTTGCATGAGATAAGATACAATGTAGTATAGTACTCCCCGCGGGTACCGCGTCCTTGCCCATTCCGATGTAATCAGAAAATTTGTTTCTTTACACATTGAATGCCACCAAATACTGTTTCCACCATTAAAGTGAAAGTGGAAGTGCTGTTTTTTGTGAATTTGGATAGAATTTTTTCCATTTCAAATAAATTCTGTCATTGATAGGAAAATCCAAAGCTGTCCGTGTGTGTTAAAAATACTTCTTTATTTTACCCCATATTTAACAGTTAAACTTATAATTTCATGTTCCGACAAGTGAAGGTTGTCTGCTGAAACTGTAGTGACATCATACTCTGTTACAAAAAATTATACTGAATTAAAAAAGGGCCATCAATTAACATACAACGGAACCATAGTGCTCTCCGTTTAAGCTCCCATTCAAAACATGGCTGACTGACCATAGATGTTTCTAATTTAAATTTTGGAGTTATTTCTATCAATGACATGTGTATTTTAATGTCAAGATGCGACAACAAAACACAATTCAATAAAATAGTAAATACAAGTTCTTTTTATTTGCACAATTTGCTGGAAATAATTAGAAGTGGTACCATAGGGGACCATCCTATGTACAATAATATAATAGTATACCTGATCTGCAGATATCTCTTATTTTCATTTAAAATACATTAGATCACAGGAAACCTGAAATTATGTCCAAAACAAAAAAATAACGATTTTAAAAAAAATCCCATACTGGGCAGGAACCAGTTTCCGGACAGAATTCGAGTTTTTTTAAATGTTTATTTTTTAATAATAAACATGCATTAATAAAACTAACATTACCAAAAACCTGAGCTCTAACTACGTCCGATAACACAATTAATACTACCTCAGGTGACGTAAGCAATGTACAAACTGAGGGTTAAATTAGGTCATCAAAAGTGTAAATTGTTCACTCTTGCAGAACCAGTTTCCGGACATATATTAAGCTGCTATTCATATCTGTTTTTAACTGATAATTATTCTAATATAACAAAAAAATCCTTCTCACATATTAGCTTTCTTATATAATTAAGCTGATTTACTGAAAAAAGTTTATGATAGGAAAAATAACGATCACGTGATGGGTCTCGGAATGACTGAAAAGTGAAACGGATTTTTTTGTGTGTACGGCAGCAACGAAGTGCGAAAGTGGAGAAAACCTAGTTAAACACCGTTTTCCAATACGTTACAGATTTAGTTTTGGGGAATTACAACCAATGAACTTCGAATGAAGTAGATTGTGCATTAATTGCTACCCCAAATAAACAAAATATTGCGCATGCGCAGAACAAATTACATGCCCCAAAGGGATATAAGGCTGTTTTTAAAACACAGGTAAGATATCCTCACGCAATTTTAATGATGTATCAACTTGGAAGGAAATTTATTTTCTCAAACAATCAAACCAAGCATCTTCATGACATATAATACCGATTGTCATCGATAAAGCCAAAATTAAGCCGTTATAATACTTGTCCAGAAACTGGTATTGTCCGGAAACTGGTTCCTGCCCAGTATATATACTATAAAAATTATAGTATATATATGGGATTTTTTTTAAATCGTTATTTTTAGTGTTGTCCCGATTGTCTCTGAAAATCGATAACTAATCGGACCACCCCAAAATCGGCAACTATCGATAGTCCTTTTTAAAAATCGATTGTTCTAATGTTCTACCACCGCATGAATTGCTTAGGGCGTAACTTTTTTACACGCGGTAAAATAGAAATATCCTGACTGAATCTCTTCAATTCCAGACAATCCTTAAGTCTTTTTGTATTCAAAACCTATTTATCATGGTTAATACTACTTTAGAAAATTATAGTGTGTAATAACATAACATTATAAACTTATATGTAATTATCTACTGTAGTTAAATGAGTGATCTACAATACTACTCATTTACACTGTGACCTGTTGACTAAAATGTGGTCACTACTGTATAAAAAAATATATACAAGGATTGGTACCTTAAACGAAAATAGGTCCATAATAAGTGCGAAACTCGATTATACTATCGGCAGACTATTGATTGTGGTGGTCCGATTATCGATAGTGATTTTTGAGTCCTATACCCAAGACTAGTTATTTTTTTGTTTTGGATATCATATAATTACAGGTTCCTGTGATTAGATGGTCTTGATAACATGCAAGTAATCAGAACAAAATTAATGTTGTTTTTTTTTTAAGTTGGCCGAGTTGACCCGTGCCGAGCTGGTATACAGGTATAGGGCCGAGTTGTCTCAACCTAGCGAGGTCAACACTATTTTTGAAAAATAATGAAATATGGTGAAACTATACATTTTTAGAAAGCTTAGGAACTACAGACAAACTTAGAAAAAAAAATAATTGTAAATCTTTCTTTATTTTTTTTTCATGTTTTTTTTTAAAAAACTGGGGTTTTTCTTGTTTGTCTGCCGTTTTTCCCCAATTTTTTTTACAAACCCACGGGAATTATCATTTTTAATTTTTTCCAAAGAAGGTTTTGGAAATTTACTTTTTTTTTTAATTTTTAAAACAGGTACATTTAAAAGACAAAAAAGGCACTTAAAATTCAACCAAATATTAAATTTACCTTTTTTTTAAACAAGATTTTAAAATCTCCACATTTGAGATCTTTTTAAAATTTTATATTTAAAATTTTGACCCTTTCTACAAAAACCCAGCTGGAAACCAAACCAAAATACAATGAGCACAAACAACAAAATTTTTTTATTCATATTTAAAAACCTAGGAGAAAACAAATTTCCAAATCTCATTTAAGGGCCAAAAAAATAAATTGTTTGTTGTCCCCCCACTACCTAACAACGAAAAAACAGTTTTATTCAAAAAATTCTTATTGGTCTCTCAGCATAAAAAGATTTCATTTATCAACCCAAACCAACCACCCAATCATTTTGCGCTACAAATTTTAAACAGTTATAGCACTTTAGAATTTTTGAAAAAACATATGATAGAAAAATAATAAAACCACTGTTTTTCATAACGGTTTTGCTGAGTCAGGAAAAAATATGAAGATTGCAAATGTACAGTTAATGGAATTAAAAAAAAAAAAATAAGTGCCTGCCCCTAAGTACCCAGATTTTACAAAAGCAAGGTCAGGGAGAAAAGCAAACAAGGAATCGTTTTCCCAATGTTGGGCTTAAAGACAACAAAGTTTATTTCATTATGAATAATTTTGAAATATTTTAAATATCAGAAGAAACTTAATTTAAAAGATTTTCCCCAAAACTAATCAAAAATTTTAAATTTAAGGGTAAAAAACAAATTTTGTGTGCTGTAATTTATTTGAAAAAATTTGGCAGCCCCCAATTTCTTTTTAAATTTATTTTGCATTTTTGGGTAGTAAAATAAACTGCAGTCACATTATCTTTTTATAAAATGTTGTCTAATCCATGTTTGAGTTTTTAAAAGGGGGGAAAAACAAATAGCAATTAATGAAAGATATTTTAAAAAATTTGGAGAACCAGTATTGTTTAAAAAGATTACTGATTTTAAAATAAAAAAACAGCTAAATTTCTTCTCTTTAAATAAAATTTAAATTGTGACAACACCTCAGTTTTTTACAATTTTAGTTTAAAATGGGAAAAAAAAAAAGTACCAACTGCTAGCAACAAAAACTTTAACTGGAGGAATGCATTTTAACAGTTTACCTGTGAATGAACTTTTCCAAGTATACCATGATTTTTCACCATCACTGATGAAGGCATGGCTTATTTTTCTTCTACCAATAACCTGAACTTCTTCATCCCTTACAATTTCAATTTCATATTGCTTTCCTGAAAAGTTTTTTTACATTCTCTTCTCAACTCTCTGTTACTGACCAAGGGAACTGTTCGATTTCCTACTTTTTTTTGACATTTTTATACCATTTTGTCTGAACCTTTTGCTTAAACACTTGTTTTTTCCTAAAATGAAGCTTGCTTTAAGAGCTGACAACTTGTTCTTTTTTGGATTTAATTAAAGCTGATACCCGACTCAATGGTCCTGTTCCGTTTGCCAAAGACCCAAAGTTGGACATTGTCAGTGATATCTCACGCTTCCTTATCCTTTTTTCTGTCTGTTTCAGCTTTTTCTTCTGTTTTCTCTAATAATCTTTTTCCATCTGTTTATCAAATAGCTTTTGCTTCTACTTTTAAAGACTGGTTTCAGATGTTTCCACATCTTTTTCTTGGCTTTTTTAACAATTTGTTTCCCTTTTTCTTTTTTTTTTATAAAAAACCTTTTAGTTTTAATTTGTAAAAAACAATTTTTTTGCTTTGTAGTTTTTTGAAAGTGTTTGGTTTCTCACCGAAAACTACCATATTCCCCCAAAATTTTTTTTTTCTGAGAATTATTATGTTTGGGCACTGCATGTTTTTTTTTAATATTCTCAATTTTCATTATACCACAAACCCCCTTTTCCCTTAAAGTTTTTCAGATTTTTCTTTCACTGGCTATACTAATTTTAAAATTTTCTACACTCTGCAATGCTACTTTTTTAATTTTTTCAACTCCAAAGCATTACTTAAATGAAACTCATACTGAATAGTTAATTAAAACCAAAAAAAGTTTTGTGAAATTAAACTTTGAAATAACTTTTATTAAAAAACCCAAACAGTTGTGGTAAAAAAGATAATTGTTTGTGTAATCTTATTCAAAGTTTCCTTAATTTGAAAGCTCATTTTTAACTTTTTGACAATTTTTATTCATTTTTAGTCTCGCAGAAACAAAAATTTCCATTTCTTTTGTATTTGTTAAGTGTCTATAGTGACAGGTTTGTCTCCTCTGCTAATTACACAGAAAAATAGTATTTATTTAAAATGATCATTAGATACTATGATAGTTAACAGATGTTTTTTTCCAGTCGAGATTCTGTCCTTTGACAACCTTACTTGTTCTTCGTTTAAACTTTGAGAAAAGATTTACCCCAACACCAAAAAACCTATGATTAAAATTTTTGGCAATTGCTTTTTTTTAAAAAGTTTTTTAAAAGTTTTTCCCAAACAATTTTCCCTCCAAAATGTATCTGTGATGTTTCCTTTTTCAGAAGAAAATAGAGTAACAAAAAAACAAGCAGCTAAGATTGGTTTTTAAGGGGGGCTATATATCACTAACAGTTTCTTTAACATAATTATTTGTAAATTTTTTAGTTTTTAATTTTCTTTCAAAAAAATTTTGAAAAAAACACCAAAAATATTCATCAAGCCAAAATTTCAAGCAAAAATTAGTTTTCACAGTTTTTGGAATGTAACTATTTTTTTTCAAACTTGCATGACTATATAAAACTAATGCCAAATTTTTTAAATTCAAAATTTTTAAAACATACAGACAACAATTGTTTGGTCGCATTTTTTTGGTGTTAAAAGGGGGGGGCCGGGAAAAAAAAAAAAGGGGGAAAGAAAATAGAAATGGACTGTATCAAAAATGTTCATCAATTACATTCTTTTGCCCAAATTGGGGAAAAATAAGAAAATCTAACCTTTGCTATTCTTTTTAAAGCTTATTACATGTGGTTAACTGAAGGCATTCTGCTATTTGAAATATTATGACAGAAAACACACAAACTACAGTGATTAATAGCTGACTATATCTTTTTGAGCTGTACATTAGCATGTTACATATTAGGTGACTAAATGATGTACATGTTCTCACTAATATACTTACCAAAAAAAACTTTAACTTTTTTTTTGGAAATATTTGGGCTGGGCCCAATCCCAGAAAATAATACAAGTAATTTTAGAAAGTAATTAAATTGCAGCTCTGCTTTATCACCATGTTCTTTTTAGACTATTTTTGCAAGTTTTTTGAGTTTATCAAAAAAAAAAAATACCTTTGAATAATCAAATG
>NW_026859551.1:0-54252 GCF_026571515.1 Ruditapes philippinarum | reverse complement strand
CGGGATTTATTTATATGCAAGCAGAGTTTGTGTTCCTACTCTGTCCCGTCATTTCCCGACCGTGCCAACATTTAAAGGAATTGGGGAAAACCCATATATACGAGAATATTTCAGGCGAATAATCAGGATTCACGCTGTTCGCTATCAGTTTCTCTACTTGTAATAGGGTTGGTAAGCGAACAGCATGGATCCTGATCAGACTGTGCGGATGCGCAGGCTGGTCTGGATCCATGCTTGTCGCAAACGCACTATGTTGGTTGTGTCGTGATGCGGCTCTTTATGTTTTGTATTGGAATACACTGCTTAATTTGCAAGTGTTAGTATATTGTTTGTAAATGACACATCGTAGTTGTCGATATCATTATCCTTAAATGGATCCAAATCTGTAGCCGAAATTTTGTCTGTCACTATTGTCATTCAGCCATACAAAACGCTTAACATTTTGAAAACTTGAGAAAGGCATAAATAGGACAATGAAATCTTAGATTCTGTTCTAGAACTAGTGCACCTACTCCAGATTTTATTGGTAAGTATCTGACTTGTGGTGGACGGTAAAAGACTGCAAATAGGATACGTTTTGAATGAGGCGGCATGATTTCAATTCAAATGTATTCTTATCCTCTAGTTCTAACCGCCGTTTAAAAGCAATTTTACTGTAAGAGAGACTACTTGATCTTTTTATTAAGTCTGATAGTGTAGTTGAAAGAAATGCAAATGAGCTGTCCGAACTTGTTGATAGGTCAGAATTTGGATGGACATCACCGGCAATTACCAACAGAATTTGTAGAACAATTATACAACTTAACTTATAGAAAGATATAAAGATTTGTGTTAGGGTAAAGAATGATTGTTTTTATATGTAAAATTGCGGTATTCAATGGATTAAACTACATTTTCTTAGATGTCCATTTGAGCATTTTCGTTAAGAGATTTTGTGTCTGAGGTTGGGGATTCTTTAAGTGAGTTAGACAATTGTGATATCAGAAAACAATTTTTTTTCTCGTACGTCTCATAAATACAGTATAGGTCTTATGGCGACTTTCCAGCTTTAAATACTAGTGGCGGAAGACTCAGGCGCCCCTCCGTTCAGTATTTTAGGCATGAATGGACACCTGAGTAGAACCACCGACGTTCTGTTAGCTGTATGGTTGTATAGCTTTCTCACAGAAAATAATTCAACGTCCTTGTTGGTATTCGAACACACAGTGGTGAGGGGCAAGTATTTTGCAGTCAACGGCCTTAACCACTCGCCCCACAACCGTAGAAAGAAGTAGGTGTATTAATTTACATGTAGATGGAAGTAGTTATATGAGTCAGGAACATATCATTTGGAGTCACCTTGTAGTCGCTGGTATGTCGATAGATTTTTCATGTTCTATGCTATCTCGTTACAGGCTTTCAAGTAATTTTATATTAAAAATGGTTTGCTTCCCTAAAGTGATATTTTACGAGGAAATCAGTACATATTCTTCAGAAAATATGCAATGGATACCTAAAAATCTTTTTCCTCATGGTAATCAATAAACTTTTCGTCTTCTGTATGAAAGATTTTAAAAAACTGTCAAAGACATTTACAATCATTTTAGCTCGATAAAACAAAGACTAAGTAGAGTAGTTTTTACTCATCTCGGCGTCTGACTCCGCTAACAGATTTTGAAAATATAAAGTATCATGTTTCTTGTAGGGGTTACTTTTTCAAAACTCAAATTTATACTTGTTATCACTGACATCAAATCGTGATAAGTTGTATAACTCTAGTATATCCATTTCCAGACTTTTCACTAATTAGATGAAGAGCTTTATTTTGTATTTTTTTTACTATTACTTGAATGTACATTTCTCTAGAGAGTATCTTTAAACATCAAATATAGTATTCTTATTATAACCCACATAACTCATAACTTCCAATATCAATATTCCTAGAATTATCTCTCCTTAAAATTTAGTTTTCCTTATTGTTATTCTAAATTTTTACTGTCACTTAATAATTTCCTAAGGAATTAACATAAAATAAAAATATTTACATACATGTATGTTGTGCAGTCACAACTTTAGCACTCATATTTGAAGATTCGTTTTCCCTTTGCATTTAACTAAAAATTATGTTTTTTTATTTTTTATTTTACTTTTGTCCTCTGTATTACAAATGTATCTTCTTCATACTTCAAAGTGTGCTTCCTTTTGTCACCCACGTCATGCATGAACAGAGTCATAACACTATAGCATCTATATTTCAAAAGATATTTCCTCTTTGAAAATAAATGCTATGTCAGATGTTTTATGTTACTTTATCTCATTGCTACAACTTTATAATTTAGATTGGTTTAACAAGTTTATTTAAGCTCGAACGGAAACAATTTCTTCTTTCTTATATTAATCGCGTTCGAGTCCGCTTACAGGAACCAACCAGTACTGATGTCATATGAAGAAACATGGTCGTGACCCAATTAGGTCTCGAACCCATGATCACTTGATTGATAGGCAGACAAGTCAACCACTAGACCACCGCTCCCTTTACGAATTTAGATTGTTGTCGTTTTCATAACATTTCTGTTGATATTTGATGGTTCACTTTTAATTCATTCATATGAAAATATGTGATGCGAACAAAATTAAACCTTTGAGACATACGTTTACAGTTGAACTCTTTATTCTTTTCACAGTTCAAAGAACACATTTGTATCTTAAGAGATTAAAATGAAAGGATACTGTGTCACAATAATCATATGCAACAAACTGGTGACAACAATAGTTCATACCCATAATTTTGTTCATCACCTAAAAGGGTGTTTCCAATAGGTTATATTCAAGTAAATGAAGTTTAGTCTCATGAGGTTTAAACATGTATTATATGAAATGTGATTTAGCAAGATAAATCAGCTTTTATGTTCCAAGGATTTTGTTTCATATATCCTTCCAATCAAATTTGCCATGACTGTAGCGAAAACAAGTGCATCGCTATATGCTTCCACTCTGTGGAGGCATGAAAATTATTTCTAAGATATTATGCATAAAAATGATTTTTTTCAAAGTTTCATGTCACAGATTATTTGAGAAGTATTGGGATGAGTTTCAGTGTGTATATAAGAGTTGTAATCAACGGATGCTTTTAAAATTGAAAATAGTCTTTTTTGTATAACGCGATCTGTTCTTTATTACTGAAAATGAAAACAATGATGATGATGATAATGATGATGATAATGATGATGATGATGATTATTATTATTATTATTATTATTAGTATTATTATTATTATAATTATTATTATTATTATTATTTCTATTATTATTATTTGTTTTTGTTTTCTTCTTCTTTTCTCTGTATAATGATTTATAATATATGCCGCATTCAATACGTACATAGAAGATTTGAAAATCAAATATGCAGACACGATAAAAATCATTCTGTACTTACTTTCTTCTTTTTTGCTGAAAGAATAAAAAGTTGGAAGATTGGTTTTGACTATTTATACAATATACATATATGTACTTTTATCTGGTGAATATGATGTGATAATCACGGACAATCTATATTTCAGTACATATCACATCATGTTAATTAGATAAAAAGTAAATGACTGTCTTAACATTTGATTATTTAGAAGCTTTATGGCTGTCGTGTTTCTTTTTAAGGAAATCCCATGAGTTTGTTAAGCTTTGTTAACTGTCACAATAATAAAACATTTTGTAAATTGGCTCACTAAAACGGCGCAAATCGACTTTTCTTTGTTTCTTAACATTGTTATACAGCTTTAGATAGTCAATGCGAAAAAGTATACATTATTCGTTGTATTTCTTGAACATATTCAATCAAACCGAGTCTTTGAATATGTATTAATTTTTTTTAAGTTTATTTTTTTTCCCTTCAAAACCGAGAAATTTAAAATTTTGGTGGATTTAAAACATGTGAACTTTTAATTTCACTTTTTTTGTCTTTTTTCGATAGAAACTAGGGGTAAAAAAAGCAATGAACGATGTGCTATTTTTTTTTTCACATGAATAAGGGTGCATGAAATTATTTGTTTAAAAAATGTTTAAAAGTGTTATTTTAAGGATATTTTGTTTTCCCCTAAAAAACTTAATATCTTATCAAAACCTTTAAAGCTGTTAAGTAAATTAAGATATAATTTTTTACCCTTTATAACAATTATTTTTTCACAAATTTTAAAAATTTTAACCAAAAGCCTTTCATATTTTCACCAAGTGAGTTCCAAAAGAGATCATTCAATAAACCCCCCTTTTCCCTTCCAAAGTCCATATCAAATCCATATCACAACCCATATAGCCATATTTTTTCCCTTTCATTCTTTTTTTCCTCTTTATTGTTTTCTGTTTAACACCAAACCTACAAATTTAATTACATTTTTACTGAAAATTTACAAGGTACATATACATCCAATCACAACTTGTATTACAATCGAATCTAAATGGTAAAATACAAATGATAAAAACCTGAAAAAATTAATAATGATACAAATAAAACAACTTATCATTCCAAATATGAAAAGCTGCTATCTACAGGTTAATCGTGAGAAATTTTGTCAAAAGTTTAAATTTTTAAATTGTATGATTTGGCAATATGTCTGTATTATTGCTAGCTATTAAACACAAAATGATTAAACCAGCTAAAATAAGGTCTGAACATGTTTAAATTGTAGACGTTTAACCAACCCTTTTCATTGTCACGCGTAGTTTATCAGATATGAGGTAAAGGTAATGTCATTTTAATTGAATTATCTCGTACGCATTATTAACATACATTTCTTTTGTAATGAAGCGTTGCTATGACAACACATAACTTTTCCCTTTTTTGCTCATATCAATAAACTATTCACTTGAAAATTGTGTCTAAGAATTGAAGAAAGTAATGATGTTATTGAAGCTATTACAGAGAAAAATCAATGTGGTAAATTATCCTCATAAATAACATGTTAGTTTCAGGTTTTACTACTTAAATATATACGATAATAATAATGTTTTGCTACAATTGAAACCTTTAAGACTTGTAATTTGACGTAGCATCAGCTGTGGATATCTGATATGAAGATTGTTACTTTATTGTATCGTAACAATGTTTGAAGTAATAAACGATAAAGTAATAAAAAGAGCAAAGGGGATTAAAAAGGCCACCAAGATGATAAGACTTCAATTTGTTTTTAGTAAGAAAAGATGACAATGAAAAATGAAAAAATATAATCTAAGATCGGTAGGATTTTATGACATCATGAACTCCTTGTTTTTTCTTTGACTCAAGTGATAACATGATTCTTCAATATGTATGAAGTAATAGCCCAAAAATGATAGCTTATGAGAGTAGACTGTCCTCTGTCTAGTTATTGACTGGTGTATATTCATACAATTATTTAATCAATTTTCATTCTTTATTTATCTAATGTTTTATTTTTTTGAAAACCAAATTGATGAAACTAAAATTGAATAACAACTGTCAGAATAAACTATTATCATTTTACTTTTTAATATACATTCTTTCAAAAATCTATTTTGTTTCTTTCTTTTTTATCTATTTATTATTATTATTATTATTATTATTATTATTATTAATACAATTATTATTATTATTATTAATCATCATCATCGTCATCATCATCATCATTATCATCATTATTATTATTATTATTATTATTTGCTTTTTTCAAACTTTTTTTCTTTTTTTGGTCAGGGGTTAGCCTAGTGTATTGATATGATAAAGCCAATGAACAAGCTTCACTATACCTGCTCCCATCTTGTTAACTTAACTTTTCACAAAACAAATTCATTTTTGCTCATTAAAAGTATGAATATATATTTTATATATAAATTGTTCGCCTTGAATAGTTGCCATGGCAATTTATTACTACCTTCTTTTTCTTGAAAATCATTCAGATGAAAATTTCAATCAAACATCTTAATTAGGTATTGTGTTTCATCCTAAATATAGTGCAAGTTATTTAAAAGTAAAATCACTAATGATACTCATGTTGTATTGTATATATTATATTCAGATGGGTAGTTTAGACTAATCAACGACTTGAATCGATTCATTAATTTTGATTGAGGCTACATTTAAACACTTCGGTAAGAAATGTCGTATGGGTTGATATGTACGAAAGACCGATGGGGACTTTTTAACTTTACGATTCCCGATTTCATCTTCATGAATTCCAGATATCAACTTCACGAAATCACGATGTCAGCTTCATGAAGTTGAAATCGTGAATTTGTGAAATTGAAATACTAAATTCTTGAAGTTGAAAATTCGTGACGTTGAATGCGTTATGTAGCTTTGTGTTACTTTATGCTTTTCCACGGATTTATCCGTGGATTAACTTACACATAAAGTAATGTTAGTATGTCTTTTTAAAAAAGACTTTCATTTTTACGAACAGAAAATACCAAGTGTACTAAAGTGAAATGGATTGTGAAGAAATATGTTTAGTGTATGATCTCTACATGACATTTATTATGATTTCTTTTAAAAAAAAACCCTTAAAACAGTAATTTTATTTTTTAAAAATCTTAAACACAAGTAAAATTTTACAATGAAAATAATTTAAACAAATAAAACAATTTTCCAAACAAGAAAATAGTGAAAAAAGACTGCAAAAAATTTGTGCATTTAATGTTATCGTTAAAATAGATGTTCTTTATAAAAAATAAATTTATATTACCTTCCTTTATTTAAATGAAATGTTAAATACAGCAATATCTTTATTAATAATGCATTTTAGAACCTACAATAGTGATAAATCTAAATTTGAGCATCATATCTATGATTTAAAACCATAAGAAATTGTGTTACAGGATCTTAAACAACGCAAATTTAACAAAAGAAGTTTTCATTTTGATAACGACCGAAAAAAAGGAATATGTACACTTCCTAAAATATACAGTGGGCTCTGTGACATCATAAGATTAAATAAAGTATTTAGGAATACAATGCCGGTTAGTTTTTGTACTGAAAATGTTTTTAATCTCTTCATTGACGTTATAAACGTATCATTAACGAAATGTTGTGGGTAAAAAAATCCATTTTGCTCTGGCAAAAAAAAATCAAACATTATTGATAGATTCGCTTTAACTTATAGCATTAGTTCTTAAACATAAAATAGTATTTAAATAAATAAAATATTATGAAATTTTAATCATCATTTTATAACAGAAAAATAGATTGATTATCTTTTACTAAAACTACAAATTTGGCAAAAACTCTTATTATTAAAATTTAGAATTCTATCTATATGTATCGAAACTAAGCCAAAACTAGCAAACTGCTCATAGCTAAATAATGTCACAAGTAGCCAGTTCACTCGACAATGAAAGTGAATAACGCGTGGTCTCTCGCAATATAGAAAATGCGTAGTTATTTTGTGAAAGTCGGCCTATTTTAACTTTTTATAAATTGGCCGCCCGTCAGAAAACAAACATTGTGCAAAAAATCACATTTTTACATTTAACAATTTTATGGAAATACAATTATTACCACTTATTGAATACCAATTTTTTATATCATTTTAGTATTTTCATCGGAAATTAACGAACGCATGATAGATTCTTAATAAGCCACACTTTACTGCTTAGATGAGAGCGGGCGGGCATAACTTTTCATCTCATTAATTTAAGTAGAGCTACCTGTAATTTAAACATTATTTTATATGATGGTTTGATGAATACATGTTTTTCGGGAATTTCTGTCCTGTGTCGAAAATATATCACAACGCGCCATAGATGGTAAGTAGGATTTGTGTACGCGGTAAATTGATAAAAAAGCGTGCATATTTTGACGTCAGATTCAAATAACGTTTTCTGAGTGACGTCATATTTTGCACTATGTTGGTTCTCTCATGAGGCGGCCCATAACTTAATGCGATTGCTGACACAAATGATCCTAGGTTTGTTTCCAGCAGGTTTCCTTGGTGTCAAGAAACGGTCTATAAGAGTGTATGATATGAAAAATTGGTTTAAACTCTGCTCTTGCAATCTGACGATCTGCTAGTCAATATAATTATTGCGATTTTTAAACATGTAGCTTTTCATTATGCCTACAAAATGTTCTTGTTTGTTGTTTTTTTATCATGAGAATGCTACATTAACGTTTAAATCTTACAAAGCTAGATATCTTAAATGGACATCCCCAACTGGGAAACATTTCAAAATATATACTGACTACATATAAGTACACAGCGGACATTGAATCATATTTATCTATTTGTTATGTTGCCGTTAGCAATCTTAATTTAATTACTTTATAGTTTTTTTCATCAATTGACGAATATCTTATCGTTTATTGCCTATCGCAACCACCAGCAAAAAGCAAACTTTAAATTTTGTTGGAAGATAAACTCTGTAAAGATGGTTCAATTTTGTTATACCCAATATATATACATGTACCATAGGCGGTTAAAGTACTTGGAGATTAAAAGTTTCGATAAAGATAAAAACAAATGGGTTATAAAAACCATTAGGGAGGTTGAAAATTTGTCACAAGTTCGGTTAGCTCAAGGGAAAATCCGGAATACGTAAACTGATAAATCATTTTACAGCTAATCATTGTATCGTTTCATTGAATTGACATAAGCCAATGGGAATAGTGAATCGAGGGTTGTTTTTACTATTATACGCTCTGTAAATTAAATGTATGTTGAATTTCGGTAGCAAAACATAATTTCAATTGTGCCTTTTTATAAATAAAAATTATAAATTATTTTCCATTTTATTTTATTTCATTAATTTACATAAAACAATAACATTTTATAGTCGAAACAATCTATACGTAAAGTGACATTATGCTATTTGTTTCGCTGTCAAGTAAGTTGAATTATATTGACTATTTATTATAAAGGTGATTGGCCGAAAATTATTAATGAAAAAATGTTTAAGACCAAAAGTATGCCCTACTCGTTTTAAAATTGAATGTAAGCGATACATGTCTAACGATTTTTAGCATAATAAAATATAAAATTGAACACAATAATGTCACACTGTAAAGGCATTTTGTCTTTGACCGGTGCACTCACCATTTACACTTAAATGGTTGTCATGTCACTTTAAAAACGCTGTTTACTGTCCTGGGCTATTTCCCGTTAAAGTGCAGTACGAGTTCATTTCAGTAACTGTGGCAGTATGCGTGACAGTTTTTTTCTCACCACAGTACTAATATTATAATCATTTTGTTTGGACAGAAACTTTCTTGAGCGTCAGAAAGATTCAATGCCGTACAAACAAACTCATGTTTCCAAATACTTGGACAACCTTCCTCTTTTGGTTGTTATTATACATTATTTATACATTTCAATTTTGTATCCATGTTCTTTTGATGTTCAAACTTTAAGGTCAGAGCTGCGTCGCATAAAAAATTCAAGTATATCCTAATTCATAGGCCATAAGACCAATTTTAAGACTGAGCTATGACAATACATTTTAACTTAAAAAGTTAAGAAATTCAATGACACCTTTCTTAATCTGCAATCTATAAATGTACATTTGCATTACAATTTCGAAATTGAAGTTGTTGTAACATTATAGCCATAAATTATGACATTTTCTTTGAAATGTGAAATTGACTAAAGATTGATTTTAGATTATACATCCTATAAAACGCATTCCTGAATTTTAAGAATTGTAATAGTCTTAACTTACAATTCAGAATAGACCAAAGTGAAAATACTCTCCATGGATGCTAAATATTCAACAGTGTTTTAACAACCCTCCGTGTTACGTGGAGCATTAAATTTTAACAAAATATACAGACCATAGATGAGTAGTACATTTTTAATTTGTACACTTGTTATTTAATCATTTTGGCTGACAGGTATGTTTCTATAATGTTTTGTTTTTATTTTCTTTGCTCAGTTTTTTTCATTTTCTAATTCAGGTTTTAAATTTGTTGTATTAAAGCCACACGTGACTTTTCGTGATTCTGTAATCACTGTTTCGTAGTTGCATAATTAGTTGCTTAATCGTATCGAAAATGTTTACAGAACATTTTACAGACCAATCTTGATACATGAATTTTGATACTGCAGTAAATAAAACCAGTCTGGCAAATTATCTAATGATACAATATCTTTATTTTAATTCAAAATTTTTTTATAAAGCATTGTTAACTTCTTAATAGTATAACTAATAAATGGACTTCTTTGAGGTAGACCTTCATTTGTTAGAAATGCTTGATACATATAGTGGTGGCGTGGTGTTTGGTGGTTACCCTCTGGATCACAGCATAAAACCACTTTAAAATTACCATAGTATGTTTCAGCCACCCTATCGTTCCTGGGTAAATTCTCAAGCAGTTTACCAGTACTAGCTGCCTTCACTTTTAGCAGAGTACAGGTACAGTGCGAATGACCTTAGTAAGGATATCATGATAAATCACAACGAATTAGTTCTGCATCGTCCGGGAATACGGCTTGCCCGATTCACAGTCCCACGCTCAACCCCTCTATGAACTAACCGGACGATTTTGATGCGTATACTTTTTTTATAAAAGTTAATTGAACTATACAAATGTATAAAAATGAATGGAAAAAAAGGAATTAATTTATGATGTTTTTATAAATTAACAGACGGTCTGATACCAAGATACGAACGAAGATACAATGGAGAAGAACCTTCTTAACTTCGTTATCATCACAATCATATTTGCTTTGAGTGTCGTGGCAAGTAAAGGCAATTCTAATGTTCCTAACTATCATGACGAACTATCGAAACTTGAAAACCATCTCATAGCAAGACTTTTGAAGAACGACGTGGACGCCAAATTAGAATTGGACAGTGCTGACGAAAACACAAACTTTGGCGGTATGTATGTTTCAAATTTAGCTATATACGTATATAATTCATTCAGATATAAATGGATCAACCAGATCAATATTTTGTGTGATTACATTGTGTCAAAATTTATTTTAGTCAAATTCTAGACTTTAATTTCCATTTTTCAGAATAAAGCTACTTCAACTATTAAGTACAAATGTACTAAGTTTAGGAAGAAAGATAAAGTAATTAAATTTCATTCATAACTTTCTATTGCTCAAAGTTTATTTGTCTTAATGAATTGTGTACATCACCGCACATTTATTTATGTTATATTTGAGCCGCGCCATGACAAAACAAACATAGTGCGTTTGCGACCAGCACGGATCCAGACCAGCCTGCGCATCAGCGCAATCTGATCAGGATCCATGCTGTTCGCTATCAGATTCCCTACTTGTAATAGGGTTGGTAAGCGAACAGCATGGATCCTGATCAGAGTGCGCGGATAGTGTTTGCTATCTTAATCTTTGGTTTGACTGAAAAGGGTCGGCAAGATGCAATTGATCATAATAAGTTGATTTGACATTTAATTGTATGAAATATCAGTAGTTTCAATTAACGAATATTTCCATAATATATATTTCAAAGGTTGGCATACTTGCCTTTCAATAACCTTGTCAAAAATTATAAAAAGAAAAGATTTTTTATACAACCCGAGTTTGTAATTGGTGTTGCACAGACAAATAGAGAAAATATAATCCCTAAAGAACGCCCAAAACGACAAAATTGAAAATGTTGCAGGTTGGGTTTGATTAAGCTTGTTCTCTGACGGTACTGTTAAGTGCAAATTACTGTCCACGACCCTGGCTCCGGCATTAGCAGAATTCAAGATTTAAAACTTACGAAAGCCAGATGCTATATGTGAAAAGGATCAACGACTACACAAAATATAGATCATTTTAGATTACACCTTGTATCTGAAGCTAATGGAGCGTATTATGAAATTATTGCTCCTTGTCGAACGTAAATTAAAAGAGATATAAATGACAGTAATTGTAGGATACTGACGAAAATATTTTATCAGTGTTTAGTTTGTATGATGGGTAACTATATAACGAAAGGTAAAACATAAATTCCTAAGAAACAAATGCAAAAAATGAGATACGTACAACAGCAGCATATACGCTAAGCAGGCATGCTTAGAGTATGTGCACATTTTAGAATATTGATGGATTTGTAGTAGAGAAAGTAGGTATCATTTTGAAAAGTTTCCTAATTGTAATAAAAAGGAAATAACAAATATCATGCTTAGAATTCTTTACTGCAACAATGCTATTATATGGTTAAACAAATACATTTTCTTTATAAGGCCACGATATACATGAACAAAAGAAGAGATTACGAATTCCTGATGGCGCAAGGTTCAGACCGTTGCCAATTTGTAGACCTTACGTACCGTTTCTTTCGACGTTCCAGTGCTGTGAACGTGGATTCACTCATGTCGATTTAACAAACAATTCTCCATGTGATGGAATCAATACCGCAGCAGGTGTCGAAATCCTTCAACAGCCAACAGCACAGACAAGCTTAACTGGGGACTGCAACAAAAGAGCCCTTCTTAAGGTAAATATGCAAATACTGAAGACTCAACAATTTTGTTATAGTAAAAAAAAATGTTTTCCAATTATGCTCGAAGCGATGTTATTTTAGTCAGACTTGTAGCATGTGGTAAAACTATGACAATTTTACTTAAATCACAGATAAACTTTGAGAAGTTTACAAAGGAACCATGTGACTACTGCTTAAGAAGACCATTATGTGGAAGACGTATGTTGAGAATAGATCTGACACTTAGTTCTGGTACACGATCAGGTTGGGGGTTTAATATAGGAGACAGCAGAACAAACGATGGATACAGTAAGTAGATTTAATTAATACAAAATCTAACTTGTATGAAAATTCAATTCGATTCAAGATGTCCTTGTGTAATTAAAAGACGGATGAGATCAAACATAATCTGACAAATATATCTCGCCTATGAGTACACATGAATTATCATCTCTATTTTGAACATTAACTAGAATCCTTTGAAATAATAGTTAGTAATGTTGTTGAAATTTGAAATTGCGTTATTTATACTCTAACGTTTATGTTACTCCATCCAATAAATAACAATCAATTTATTCTACTGCTTCGTAAAAATTTAAGAGGGTGATGCCAACACACAGATTAATGACGCAGAGGCTGAAGGCGTTTTTCCTGCAGTTCGACTTTATCACAGCGATAGGTGCAATTCGGTAGGTTCATTTAAAACCTTTGCGGACGCTATTGGACCAAATGTCAATCAGGTGACCATTTACGTCAGCAATCAACACATTCGAATCATGAACGACCAAGGGTTTGATGAATATGTATGTGACAACTGTCTGTATGCTCTGAATGGTCAGGCAGACAGTCAGGGAATTAACGAGGACATTTACATTGGATTGAATCGGGTGATAACAGGGCGATCAGACAGAAACGGCCAAGGTGTTTGTTCGGCGACGCTGACATGGATTTGTCCTCGATGGTAGATGGCGGATTATATATATAAAGTTTGATACAGAGAAAACATACTCTTGTAACATTTACTTACTTGATACAGTTCTAACATTTTTCATCTAGACGCATTTTACTGCATTTTGCTTCTCTTTGCAGTTTCTTATGTCTTGTTACTTGTAGTATTTACCACGGTTAGAGGAAGATAAGAAATGAAATAACATTATCTTGATGCAGAAATTCTTGAACAATTTTATTGCTGAAGATTTACATGTCAAAATTACGAACAAAAAAACGAAAATACCGTGAATTCAAATAATTTAGGTTTAATTAATATAATAAGAGTACTTGTTCCCACAATAACTTTAGTCATATCATTTTCCAAAAGAAAAAAACAACAAAAAACATTGATTGTATTATACAAGTACTAGTACAGTTATGTTTGTTTTCTATGCTCACATTACCATAATAAATATTTAATAGTATAACATATATGCGTAATTCCTTTTACCAAAACAATAACGAAGTAATATTTTCATATTGCAAATGGCAAAGAAATAACCAAAAATTGCGTTTGGCATAATAAGACTTTAGGTCAACTGTAGAAAATTTGGCCAGCATACGGAGTATAAATAAGAGTGATAGAAAATACTGGTATCGTTGGGGTCCGATGTGAAATGTGTATGCTCGCGATTTTTGGAGCCAAATATCGATCACGGTCAGATGAAAATGTAAGCATTACAACTTCGCTATCTGATAGTAATCGGAACAAATAGGAATATAAATGAATTGAAACATTAAAATTAATATTTCTCGGGGAAAAACGTGTATACGAGAGATAATACGGAATACATGTGTTTAATACAAGTGTTTTATACAAACATAACAATAATCATTTACCGAAAATTGATTTCAAACCTAAAAATAGACAAAATAAAAATTGCCCGTCATTTTAAAGATCCTGTAACACAACTTTTTAATGGTTTTAAATCATAAATATGATGCTCAAATTAAGATTTATTGATATTGTAGGTCCCAAAAAGATATTACCGAATTTAACATTTCATTTAAATAAAGGGAGGTAATAAAAACTTTATTTTCTATAAAGTTTAAGTCAAATTTTACAATAAGAAATTTTAATGATTACATATGATATGCACAATTATTTGCAGTACATATTCTTCGATGTTTGAAAATTGTTTATTTTGCATAATAAGAAACAGGGCATCGGCAGAAGATTTGAAGACGGCGAAAACAGATCTGCTGCCGATGTCCTGACTAAAGCCGAGGGGTTTGGTCCTACAAAGTAGACTCTTGTGTCGACGAGGATGGTGTGCTAAGGTGCGTGAACCCTTAACACAGTAAGACGGCTTGAACGGCAGGCCTTTGTGGCACCAACAGCCCTTTTCAGGGCTACCCTTTCATATTGTCTCAGGCTACTGTACATTTAGGTTCTCATTGACCGTCGTACAGTGACCTACTGTGGATGGACCCTCATTAAGCATAAACTACATACATACTACATACATACATACATACGACATACATACATACATACATACATACATACATACATACATACATACATACATACATACATACATACATACATACATACATACATACATACATACATACATACATACATACATACATACATACATACATACATACATACATACATACATACATACATACATACATACATACATACATACATACATACATACATACATACATACAAACATACATACATACATACATACATACATACATACATACATACATACATACATACATACATACATACATACATACATACATACATACATACATACATACATACATACATACATACATACATACATACATACATACATACATACATACATACATACATACATACATACATACATACATACATACATACATACATACATACATACATACATACATACATACATACATACATACTTACATACATACATACATACATACATACATACATACATACATACATACATACATACATACATACATACATACATACATACATACATACATACATACATACATACATACATACATACATACATACATACATACATACATACATACATACATACATACATACATACATACATACATACATACATACATACATACATACATACATACATACATACATACATACATACATACATACATAAATACATACATACATACATACATACATACATACATACATACATACATACATACATACATACATACATACATACATACATACATACATACATACATACATACATACATAAATACATACATAACAAAACATAACATAACATACATAACATACAAACATACAGACATACATAAATACATAAATGACATAAATAACATGACAAAACATAACATAACATACATATCATACATACATACATACATACATACATACATACATACATACATACATACATACATACATACATACATACATACATACATACATACATACATACATACATACATACATACATACATACATACATACATACATACATACATACATACATACATACATACATAGGTTTACCACTTTGATCACAACTTACTTGATCTTTAAACGTTGAAGTATTGTGAAATCAAGTCATCATTAAAGCTTTTGGAAAAAGGCGCTATCATAAACATTTGTTAACAATCCGGAAAAAAACCTCCAGAAATATTTAAAATAACGCAAGTGTCTAGTTATTTAAACAAAAGTTTGCGAGAGCCTCGCAACGGAAGGTGGACCAATCTTGAAGATATAAGAAGATGATGAATATAAGAATGCGCTTTACATTAACGAATTCTGTCATAAAGCACTTTACCCAGACAAAAGTGGCCGAACAAATTATGTGATTTCTATTTACACAACTCATACTTAAGAATTACATAAATGTGTTATTTGTTTCGATAATTGTTTTGATCTATCCAAGTGAACATTTATTTTCGAAATTAATAAAATTAGATATAATTTAAGAGGAAGGAATACTTAATTGCAAATCATTATCCTCGATAACAATGAAAACAATGTTTTGTTTTTTTAAGTGAAATTTACAGGCTCTAATTTGATTGCGTCTGTTCTTTAGAGATGTTTAAAATTTGCAATATTTCCGTGCCCATAGCACATCGAAGGAGTTTCACTTAAACACGCAAAAAGTGCAACAAACCCCAAAAAACCCAAAAAAAAAAAATTATATAAAAAAAGGGGGCTGAATAGTAGCATCGTTAAAAACTTCCAAACAGCTCTTGAAAAAAGAGAAAACCGGAACCTGCTGTTGTGAGTATTAAATCTGTAAACAGGCGAATATGGGGACAGGGGACATATTCGAATGATGGCCCCGGTCAAATTTTCTAATAACTCAGACATGGTCTTTTGAAGGTACTGGAAACTGATATTTTTCTGTCATTGTATTCTTTCTTGTTTGTGTGTAGAAAATGAGAAGTATTTTTGGGTTTTACCCGAAACTAAGCATTTTGGTAGCTTTATATCACATCCGTGTTGTTTGTGCCGTGTGGCGGCTGTAAAAAGTCTCCCCGTACATTTAATCAATGATGTTATATTTTCGATCCTTGAAGATCGTTCAGCACGACATTATTGTTGTGCTTGTGGTATTTTTAGTTTCAACTTTTCGGCATTTTTTAGTTGGGTGGTTCCTGTATTCCTACTTGAATAATGTTGAATCACCCTTAGGATATGTTGTCTGCTTTTTAAACTTGTCTTATAACGTCTTATCTGTGATATGCAGGCCTCATAACCTCTGATCCCCTTTCAAAATTCCATTTTATGTAGTTCCGCCCATTGTTTTCTCGTTTAGGGCACACGCTTTTTATTACTTTGGGACCATACGCCGCTTTCCATGGAATGGCACGGAAGTGTCACATTGAAGGTTCCATGATACCCGCCGTATGAACACATATGCGGATGTTTTTAAATTCAAAATTTTACTATTTCATGTTTAAATGTTGAATTCTGCTTAAGCCGGTGCTAGGGGGCGTGGACGGTAACTTGCACTTTCCAGTACCGTCCATGAACAGGCTCAATCAAACCGAGCCTGCAACATTTTCAATTTTGCCGTGTTGGGCTTTCTTAAGGGATTCTGTATTTATCTAATTGTAAGTATTTCTGACTCTCCGAATGGAGGTGAAAAAGTTCAGTTTTGACAGTTGGCGCCTAGCAAGAAAGAAATTTCAGATAAATTTTGTGAAAAATCTTAACGTATGACAGACACTTTATTTGTAATTTTTGAAAATGCCATAGCTTGCACTGTGTGTTATTGATAATTTTAAAGGAATCGGGCGGATTCTGGAGTGTGCTGCACCTTCATGAAGATTGTCCATATGGGTATATTTTAGGTGTGATTTTGGCTGGATGGGGGTAAATATAAATTGCTGTCAGTCTTTTTTTTAGGAGCAATGCATGCTAACTATTATTTTCTTCAATGTATGTCATATATCATTGAATAATGCTGTGCAACTGGTTATCTGCCTGTGAGACAGATTTTGAAATATTTGGAATTGTATTTCTGGTCACACTGAAATATAAAATTGTTCATTTTTAGGTCTCTTACAATGGAGACGTTATCTGTACGTCATCTGTCGTTTATGCGGGTTACCAGGTACCAATATATACACGACTTGATTCATATAAGGATTGAGCTGATTTTAGACAAATACTTTACACTTAATTCAATAACATTTTCAAAACAATACCCGCAATAATAACGTTATTTACAGATAAAAAATGAGAAAATAGATAAACAAGACAAAGCCATATTCACAGAGTGCAGCCCCATGTATATTCCAGCTACGCAAGCAAGGTACTTTCAAGCTGCTGAAAAGACACTTAAGAACAAATGCAATCTTTAACATAATGAATTTTCCAAAATCGAGTTGTCAAGACTATCCATTATGAATATTTATCCCGTTCGAGTTTTGCACGTGTGCCCTGTCCTGTTCGGTGTTCAGCTGGGATGCTATCTGGTAGTCCTGTGTTGGGGGATACGTGCCACTCTTCCTTGTTGATCTTTCTTTTCAATATCTGGGACATATTTTTCTCTTGCACTGAAATAATATTTTTATCATCTGTATTATCAGAAAGATTGGTAAGTCTAAAATGTAAAATTCAGATAACATTGTAGCGGATTTGACATTTGTCTTGACATTCATGATAAGATATGGAGAAAATGTTGAAATCGCTTATGTCGTCATTAACGTTTAATTCATATGAACGGATTTATCAACAATATACGGTTCTATTTATGAAATAATTGAAAATAATTGCAACGGTTACGTTTGTTTTGCGGAAACATGTATGTATCATTTTAAGTTTTCTTTCGAGAAAATGATATTTCATACTAATTTATACCCACGATTTCCTTTTTCGAATTGTAAAACAACAAACGCTCTTTCATTATTGTTTAATTTAGTGTTAACAATTTTACACTATTTTTATTTTCTTTTATTTGAAGCAAGTTAAAATATTTTGACTGCAAATTTATTCTTTTTCTTCTTTCCAGACTTATAAGAACAGAAGAAATCGCAACATGATTGGCTTTCCTCTTCACAGAAATAAAAGTTTCATTCTAATTCTTCTTGTTGTCGTCAGTATTACTTGTAGTGTAAATGGACAGCTTTGCCAGAAAGTCGTCGTTGCCGGGAGAATAATCTGCAAGGATACAGCACCGTTCATTGACGGGTTAGGACGATGTGCAAGGAGTGTTCCTTCAGAGTCTGGCAAGAAAAGGTGTGGCTTAATTGGATCTGGTTGTCGATGTCAATCTAATCAAGTTCTAAACAGGGTGGCAACAAATTCAACTGCGATCTCCCAGTTGTCAGGTCTGATTGGACGGAAGTGACTACATCCTCGGATTGAAATGCAAACATATTAATACATGTGTATAAATGGATGACACATCATTTTTGTTTTCATGATTTAGATTACTGTGTTGTATTACAAGATTTCTTTGTAAGTATGAATATTGTAACAATATGATTCTTATACGTATCCGATGTTTTTCGTTTCCATTTCAAAACCAGTTACTGATTGAAAAAGACAGAAAAGACAGAGAAAACAATAAGTATTGAGTTATAACACAAACACACACGTTTATCATTATTGTAATTCCATCCAGACTATATGTTAAAAAAACTATAAGATAGGAATTGTATGACAAAAAGAGTCATCGTGAAGAACTCAGTTATAAAACAACTACAACTACAGAAGGTCTATGAATAATTAAGTCTTTTGATTTCTTGTGAAATATGTCACTCCGTTTAAACTTGGAATTTGCTTTGCCAATCTGTGTAACGAATATTTACTTCTACCTACATTACATGCCGTTTTGCCATAAACCAATCGGCAACTATACCGTTATACAATCAAATTTTATGTTATAATACTTGATAATACACAACGTGATTTTTTGTGACCTTCGTCGTGAAAAAGATGGTCCAGTTTTATTATCTCTCGTAACTGTTATGATCAATATTTTATTATTATATTGGATAGTGTAGAAAACACTCATTCTAGTAAGAAACCCATACATAAAATGTTTCTTGCGAGACGATACTCATTTTTCTTTATCATATCGCACGAATACCTGATTGCTCAAACAATCGTTTTCTATTTCCGTATAAAATACTGTCTTCTTACCACAAAAATCTTGGTATGTGTTAATTTGAACGAGATGGTGCCACATTTTATACAGTTAAAATGAAATATTCAAAACGTTATTAAAAAAATAAAACGCGGATCCTCTTTTGTATTGTATTGTCCCATGCAGATCAAAAACAAAAGGTGAAATACAAGTATGGAAGAGAAATCGATATTCGGTTGGATTGAGAATGTTCATGAGTGATAATGGAAATGGCAACATATTCCTCAATCTTAGCACGTAGCTAAGTTAAGCAGTATTCCAATCTGACTAAAAGTTCAGATCTACCTATTTCTGTAATGTAGATCTGATTACGACCGTATATGTTTCGCCTTCTTTATAATTCGGATTTCCCGAGAAAGCTGTATTTTATTCGTGCAATGAAACCGGTTTTATATAGGCGTTAGAAAAAATATCGAAATAACTTTATCCGTGGAAGTTAAACAAATTGTTAATTTTTGTTAGAAAAAAATATTTGAAGTATTTTTTAACAAATTAACTTGAAATAGTGGAGACTATTTTTAATTGGCAAAATTGTTTTGCCAGTTTATTTGTCGGCTATATGGGCAACGGCAAGTTTGTTCTCGAAATCGTGACAATTTCCTTCTCAGTATTGGTTTCCCCAGGGTTAAAATTAGAAACCGCATCGCTTTCAGAATTGTGAAAGCTCGCCGATGATTGGCTATGTGAAAGACCACCAGAAATAACTTCGTTATTGGTCACTGTTAGATCTAAATGCGGAGCGTTATTTAGTGCTAATTCTAATCAGATTGAGCAGTATTCAATCTTCAATTCAGAGCCATTTATTTGACTTAGTGTTTATTTGTCATGAAAATGTACAATAATTATAAATGAAATATTATGTTTTATCTCCACTTCACTGGAACACATGTGTAACGTGCACGGGCTAGCTGTTATATATAATTTTTCTTATGGCTGCTTTGCCAGTTGATTGGTTACAAATGATTATAAAATGATTTATTTCAAACTTGGAATTCATAGGTTTAATTAACCCAATGGTTATAAGCAGTAACGTGCTTGAAAGGTTAATAAGTGACCTTGAACTTGAATATAAATTGGGGGTGACACTTTTAAGCTATTTCATATATATAGAAAAAACCACTTGCGATATCGAGTTTTCAATACTTTAGTTAATTAACAATTACACCTAACGCAATGTTAAATTGATGCAATTGAAATACTTTCCGTAGAATAGTGCAAGAACCCAAAGTAATTAGACTTAAAATATTTAGTTAATTAATCTTCTGTGGTGTTGACCACTGCTTCGGCAAGCTGGACAGAGCTGATCGTCCACAGCTTGAGCTCATTTATACCCAATAACTATTGTATTTAATAATCGTTTACTGAAGTTGAAGAAATCAAGCATCCAAAGAACAGGTTATTGATAAAATGGGTTCGAATAAAGTGGTTACGGGAATGGCATTGGGAGTTCGAATATAATTTTTAAATACGAATTTTTGAATTTTACTAATTTAACAAAAATATGCCCTTATATCAAAATAATTGCTTCAGATTCAGTTGTTAAATCTAAATCATTTAATTTTTGTATTTATTACTTATTATCCAAAACGAATCAAACTCTACTTTTTTAAACACCCAAGATAACCATATTTGTTTACAAATTTTAATTTACCCGACAATTTAGGTACCAAAACCACTAAATATCAATTTCAATCATCTACGAAAGCTCAAAGGCTGAAGAGAACAATCTCACATTACCCCGCTCTTCCTCTCAAAAAAATCCCAACTAGCGTCTGCGTACCGTCCCTGCGTGCATTGAGCAATTATTCAAAGCTATATTATAATTTTATTCAATAAAAATTACCTAACACTAAAGACATTTGAGTCTGGTCTTCTTACTTTACCCATTATTTTTTTCTTATATCACCAAAGATTCATATTTTAATTCCTCAACGAATATTATCTAGCTCAATTTCTGATATCATGATACCATTTTCTTCTTTTCCCCATTTATTTTTTTTATCGATTTTTTCTTTATTTTAAATTTTAAGTCCTTTGTTTATTTTTTTCAATCAAAAAACCAACCCATTTTTTTAAATTTCCCTTTTTTGCCCCTTCAAAAAGTTAATTTTTTAAAGGAAAAACCTTTTTACATCTTATCAGGTCTTTTCCCCTTTTTCCTCTCCTTTCCCCACATTTAAAAATTTTTTTTGGAAACCCCCTTCGAAGGGTTTTTTTCTTTTCCCAATCCCCTTCCTACATAACAGGGCACAATGTTTCGCAATTCCAAATTCCCCCGGGCCCATGTTTTTCACCTCCCCTGCCCCCTTTTCCTTTTGCCTTGTCCCCCTTTGTTCCCCGGGGCCATTGAAAGGCCCTTTTAAAATTAGAAACCTTCCCCTAAAAAACCCCCCCTTAGGCCCTTATCTCGTTTTTACGTGTTTTCCCCCCTTTTTGTTTTTTCCTTACCAAGGATTATTATTTCCTTTCCCTTTTTTTCTTAACTTTTAGGGCTTTGGGTCTCTTTCGTTACATTTAACCTATTGCTCTACAAAAATTCCCCTAAGAATTATTTCCTTTTATCGACAAGATCAATTCCAAAGCACCCTATTTTACCCGATACAATATAAATTCACAAATTGCTCTTTCAATTTCATTGTATTTCTAATAACATCAATACAAACACCATACTGTTGCATGTGAAGTCAAGACATAAAACAACATCATTTTCCGATTTCAGCTACTACAACCTTGCGTTCTTTAAAAGTGTCTTTAAATACCTCAAAGGTAATATCTCTGTTTGTCCCTTGACTTTTAATAATCACTACTTTGTTGATGATACAGAAAGTTCAAAAGGTGTAAAATTTTTTCTTGCTCTTTAAGTTTAAAACCAAAAGATTTTCTGAGAATAACAGAACGGTAGCTCCTTATCTACCTAAGCAATTGTGACTGCCACCATTACCAACCCTTTCCATAAGCATAATAAACCAGCCATTTGAATGTCCTGACGAATTAATATTGTGTTTTTGTCATTTTCGCTCCTTGTTGTTTGTCAGTTGCGTGAGTACTTCTGTTTTGTAGATTTTGTCCAAATGTACTTCATTACAATTTCGCCCTGTACGATTTCTTCTTGTATAACCACTATCAGATTCGCTTATAAACTGAGGTATTAATGTATGGTTTTCTTTTGTCTATTTTCATTGTAATAACGATTTTGAAAATTCTTTGTGGAAAATGTTGTACACGCCTTTGATCATAAACTAATTGGTGTCTTACATATTTGTTTATCTTGCCGTTCATATATTCCTTGACGCTTGCATCCTGTCAACACTTGTTTTAAAGAAGATACAACAGTTGTTAATTTTTTAAACTTTTCTATACAAGTTATCTGTCCTGTATACTTCTGATCATTCCTTGCTGCTCATTTTCAGCCCCTTGTGTAGAAAGCTTTCCATTTTCTACAGCACGCCTTTACTGCATCATTCAAATCAATGGGCCTAGCTTGTTTTATCTTGAGACCGCTGTCTGAATTTACAAAAGTGCATCAATGAATTGTTTTTTATAGCTAAAGTGTCACGAACATCTATAGGAGCATGAGGGTTACGCCAAGTTTGCAAGACGACGAACCCAAACATCTTCCAAGTTCAGCCATTGATTCGGTTACTATTTTCGATTGTCTATCTCTCAACTGAACTCTATATAACTCAGTCTGATTTCTTAGGTGAAAATTCTATCTTCGAGTTGCTCTCACAAGTTCCTCATAATTGTGTTTCTTTTGTTGTCAATTTCCGAACACTCCTGAAGCTTAGGCTCGTAAAGATAACAGATAAGAGTAAAAACCTTTCTCATTTTCCATTCCAACCAATTTAAAGTTGCACAAGCGTCAAAGTGTGCTTTATAGTTGTCCATTCACAAGTTTTCCGTCATTTAAGTTGCAGGTTTTCATGAAAGTAAAAACCTTGAATCTTTTACTTTGTAATCAAAATTTTTGTCTGAAGTTTTGATTGTTATCCCCAATTTCTGTTGTTCTTTTGGAGTTTCAGGGGTAGCAAGTCAACAATCCTCCGTCTTTGGGTGATCATCTGTCTTTCACATCCCCTCTCATGTTTTTCACTTTGAACAGGCAATGAAGGCAAAAGACGTCTAGGCTTTGAGGTAGTCTTTCTACTTGTTTGTAAAACCTTCATAATATTCTCTGTTTTACCATAGCAGGTGTTGATGTAGCCAAGCTCAATACTTGTCTGGTCAATTTGTCTTTGAAGACTATCAATATCTCTCTGAGTTTCAGCCTACGATTCTCATTCCTAAGATTTTCCATTTCATCCGTACCATATAACAAAAAAAAAATCTTCATCAGACCATTTACTTCTATACTCAGCCATGTTCTAAAAGTCTAGGTAAGTTAGCCTATCTAAAAGCTTGATGTGTCCCCCGTTGGGCGCCAATTTGTAACGTGCACGGCTAGCTGTTATATATAATTTATCTTATGGCTGCTTTGCCAGTTGATTGGTTACAAATGATTATAAAATTGATTTATTCAAACTTTGGAATCAAGTTTAATTAACCAATGTTTATAACAGTAACGTGCTTGAAAGGTAATAAGTGGACCTTGAACTTGAATATAAAAAATTGGGGTGACACTTTTAAGGCTATTTCATATATATAGAAAAACCACTTGGATATCGAAGTTTTCAATACTTATAATAACAATTACACCTAACGCAATGTTAAATTGATGCAATTGAAATACTTCGTAAATAGTGCAAGAACCCAAGTAATTAGACTAAAATATTAGTTAATTATTTCTGTGGTGTTGACACTTCGGCAGCTGGACAGAGACTGATCGTCCACAGCTTTGAGCTCTATTTATACCCAATAACGTAGTTGTATTTAATAATCGTTTACTGAAGTTGAAGAAATCAAGCATCCAAGAGATATTGATAATGGTTCGAATATTGGTACGAATGGCATTGAGTTCGAATGATTTTAAGTACGAATTGTTCTGATATTTTACTAATAACAAAAATATGCCCGTTATATCAAATAATTGCTTCAGATTAGTTGTTAAATCTAATCATTTAATTTTTATGTATTTATTACTTATTTATAAACGATCAAACTCTACTTTTAAACACAAGATAACATATTTGTTTACAATTTAATTTACCGACAATTTAGGTACAAAACCACTAAATATCATTACAGAATCAAGGCTGAAGAGAACAATCGTCACACATGTAAAGTCTTAGTACGGTATCTTTAATTAAGTAATTTAATCACTTGATATTTTTGCATAATATTAAGATCAATGCATTTCTTGTTGTTTTTATAACTTCCGTGCAGTCTGACCAGGCTCTGTATTGTTGGCTGACAAACTTTAATTATTCAAATTGATATCCCTAAAATTGATAATGGACAGTCCCAAAAATAGAAGTGGGACAAGTCCATTTAAAATATTCAGCATGTTCAGGGTTAATATACAATTATTGTTTGGAATATAAGACAATTAACGTAAAATATTATACAAATCTGATACAACTTCGTAATACTCAGATATTAAACATCATTTTAATGTGTTTTCCTTTTTTAATGAAAATTCATAACGCTTATTTTATATATTCTCTGAAATGAGCAATCTATACTTTATCACAAACTACTGCAATATAATCGAAAGCAAAAAGGGTCAACAGTTATTGGTTTGCACTCTTGTGAAGGTGCGGTGTCCTGCTGAGTATCGCGACAGTGTGGCTGGGTTACGTAGGGGTTTACGTTCTTTAAACGTCGACTTACATTGTTGGCCTTTTGTCTCATTGTTTTAATTTTTTCCTATACGTTTCTGTTTGGAGAAATGATCTTTTTTCTATTCTTTTAATTAAACATCTTCACTGGCAATATGTAGAACGACTTGAAGTCTTAATTATATGTCTCCTTTTCTCTAATATATATATAGCAATTGTTACCAGTTTAATGCGTTTATAAATGGCAAGAGTATGCGTTACCATTATGTTAAATCAGTTTCAATTTGGAATTCAATTTAAAAATATATATATATTCATGTTAGTCTTAATTTCTTTTAAATGTATTAACGTTACCTTTAATCATCAGAGAAATCATTGGCGTCCGCGCCGAAGCGCGGCGCCCTTATTGAATGAAATCAGATTTTGTGAAAGGGCGACAGCAACTTCTCGAGCCTTCTAGTCACCTATAATAAAAGCCGATCATTCCGATCGGTATGAGGGTGCTTGATTATTATTAATAATGAAATGTCGCGATATGTACAATGAATAGCGAACTGGAGAATTTCGCAATGCAAACATTTTCAAATGAAATAACCTTTTCCGTCTCTTCGTTTTTTTAATGTACACAGTGAATTATTATGGTATGTTCAAATAGAATGATGGGATGATGACCTATACATTCCAAAAATCTATTTATAGAGGGATGTACTCCTATCGGTAATTCCCGGTCTCTCCCGGTCTATTTTGACCGGGATTTACTAGTGACCGGCGAATAGTATCACACGTTTATTGTCCGGTCTCTCCCGGTTTTGGAGTAGATGTTTGATATCGTTACAGAACAGAAAACACAAACAAGATATGAAAACAATATTCATAAAATATTTATTTTTTATATAAAAATAGATATTAAAATAATTGTTTAATAAACAATTATGCTCAACATGATCAACATGGTAATATAACCAGTGTCATATTTTTACTTAGTGTGAAAAAATACTTTAAGAGGGGGTCTTCGCTTATAGATAGCGATAACATAATAAGGGACAATTCCACAAGTGTGGTGATCATGTGTTACACATGTGGATTATAAATGATTGTATACATGTATATCCATTGCTATTAATAATCACGATCATAAAGAAATAACAAGTAATATTCTAATCTCTAGCATGCCAATCAAAGTTCATAATGAACAATGTATTTCGTCCGTTCATTCTGGTAAAAACCAACTAACCATTGAAAAGTTTATAAGAATATCTTGTCATCAAATGTGTACTAGTTCATCTACACTTTCTGCATTTCTTGCTTTGCATCAATGCTTTTCCTGTAAGTTATGGAAAAATAATTCTCTGCTCAAATTGTTTAAAAATTCACGTGATCAATGCAGTGTGTACGAAACATTCCGCAGTATATATGTACTGAAAATTTAACACACGAAAGATTTACAGATAAACAGTGATTGATAAAACAAACATATAAACAATCTTAAGTGGTCGTTATATGAATATTCCCGCCGTGTATGACCAACCCAATTTTTATGACAAACCTTTTGCGACTATTTACGATAACAACATTTTGAAATATTTTGTGTTGCAATACCGGATATAAGTAACATGATTTACATGTAAAACGACATGATAACGCATAAAATATGTTAACAGTTGAACCAGGTCACAATTAAATGAACGCTTAAAGTATAAACTATCATCTCACTTACAAGTTTAAAGATAAAAGTACAGCTAGAGAAGATTCGCTTCAATATTAAAATCTGAAATGTTGTTTGTGAGCAGATGGATATTTTCGCTGTTTATAGTTTTCCCAGGTATGTTTACTTTTCAGATATTTCTCTATAATATAGTTATAGGTCTTTGAGTAATAGTTGATATTATATATGATACAAAAATTCCTGATACCATAATATAATTCATGTTATAAGCTCATTGTCTGGTTTAGTGGTAGGTACAAAATACATATCAGCATAATGATTAAATTAAATGATATGCATATCCCACAAAATAAATAATTAATTATTTTTTATCAAATATGATGCGAGTACTTAATACTATTAACATCATTATTTGTTGAATAACAGACCCTTCATTATGAGCAAACTAATGTACTTTAGATATTTAAAGCAGCTAGATTCTTTCTATTTATGCACCATACATTTATTACTCCTATCTCCATCCTTGTGGAAAAGGGACACTTAATGATGTAAAATCTTTGTCATACATTTATTACTGCTATCTCTATCCGTGTGGAAAAGGGGCACTTTAAGATGTAAAATCTTTGTCATACAGTTGGAATCAATCACGTTAAAATACCTGCTAAATACACCAGGAGTTTGAAATATCCGCCGCCATTTTGGCGCAAAATTAAACTAGTCAATGGCTCAAATAGAGCAGTTACAGATGGAATAACACATCTACGTTTACTTACCCCGCTACCACGCCACCCCACTCTGCCACGAGGTGACGAGGTGTTACCCCGCTTACCCCCCCCCCCCCTCAAGGTGATGTGGCATTACTATTGACCAGTGTACTGCTAAGATAGAGGTTTTATTCCAAAACATTAAGTTCACTCAGCAAGACAATATTGAAATCATCGATTTTTGAAATGCCATGTTCTCTGAAGTGCTATTCAAACAATATCGCTAGTGATAAAACAATCTGTCACTTTATCAGATAATGTTAATACTATACTTAATTTGTGAAATCCAAAGTCAACAAAAGTATCGAAAAAATGAGACATTGCCTTTGATGAATGTTTTATTCGTTATTTCATGTATATTGTTATTTGAAAGAACTACTGTTTTATAATTTAATATGTGATGATCATTTTAGGTACAACATTATCTGCTATAATAGAAGTTTCAGAGGATCTGTCAGTGACCATCACATGCCCATTAAATGTAACATACCCAACCTGGACTGGGCCTGACGGATTGGCTAACCCAATAAATAATGGTCAGACAATCAATGAACCAGGCATTTCATGGGTAAATAGCAAAGATCTGAAGATAGATAAGACCATGTTAAAGCACGATGGTAACTATACATGCTCGGACGACAGTGGTGACAATAACACTGTGGAAGTTGATGTTCAGTGTACGTAATTCTACGAAGTCCCTAAATAACCATTATACACGACAACATAATCCTGAATTTAATTTGATTTCATTTATATTTAATTCATGTTCGATTATTAAATCTTAATATAAATAATGATAGTAAACATGATTTCGTTTTAGGATAATAATATTGACATCGAAGTGCGATATAATGTAATATCACTTTAATATTATATGATATTTAGGCATCACAATATATATGTGAAAATGTTTTTTTTTCTAGTTTTTTTTTCATAATGTTTTATACTTAACTATCTTTAAATTTTGAAACTATGATCGTTAGTTGATAAAGGATGAGCGTCGAATCCATTTCTTGTCTAGTTAAGAAAATGTTTATACTTTTGTGTTTTTTGACTATATTGCAAACAATTAACGATTATCATGTGGTTTCTTTTTGAAATTTGTATATGATTAGCACACTTGTTTAAGTAATATATTCTATACAGAATTCTAGTTCTAGACGATGACAGATGGGCTTCTTGCAAACATTCTACCCTTTCAGATTCAATATTTTGTGCTCTTAACCTTTACGGATATCGTTGAAATGACGACTTTTTTACAATTTAATCACACCCCGTTGTAAATTGTTATTCCATGTACATTTAACACATACCACAATACAAGTAATTCTAAACCACGAGTATTAAATCCTATTTCAACTATTCTATTTTTCTTTACTTTTTTTAGATTTTCACTCTTCGACACATTTTACAACAGCCACTGTTGACAACTCAACAACCACTTTAACATGCGCTTGTTACGCTAATCCTTCATGTAAAATTGTGCCGCACATTATAACTACTTTTAAAGATGGACAAAAAAACCACGACGCGGTTACCACATTTAGTGAGTGCAAAGCTGTAAGTAACACGATTTACTTTTATATTGACATATATCATAAGGGATATTAACTTTCATAAATAACAGAACGCCGTTATATCAATATAATTGTAATATTGGTGATTCATTGTTTCAGCAAAAAAATGCAATTCTAAATATTTTTTACTTGGAATCTCTGATACAATGCATTCAGTTTATAAGATTATTTATTAAAGATTATCATCATGTCCCTTTGTTTTCTGATTGTAAGATAAAATTAATATTTGTTAATTCGTCCACATTGCGACGATATATGAGCCGCGTCATGACAAAGCCAACATAATGGATTAATTTGGTTGAGTCTGTTCATGAACGGTAATGGAAGTGAAAGCTTAATATGCTTATGTAAAACAAAGAATTGCATTATAGCTAACGCCCTACATTAAATTCTCAAATGTCGTCAATGCATTACTTTCTGGTGGATTTTAAGATCAATGCATTACTTTCTATTTAATGGTTTTAGCAAAGGATCATGGCCATTTTGGTTGGGCGCTTCGTTTAGTCATCCATGTCTTTTGTAAAGAACTTAGCATGCAATCTTTTGTATAATATTCTTGGATTTTAATTTCGATTATGATATATCTCTAAGATGTTGGTAAAATAATAGCTAAATGCTCTCTGACGTAATCATTGTGTATAATGAACATTTGTTTCTCACTGTTGAATCAATAATCATATATGGGTCACTAACTAAGAAGTTAGTTTACTGGTTAGTTATCCGGTTATGTGGAGCCTCCATCGATATATGATTTTTTGAAGATCTATTTCTTACAGGATCCGCTTCGAAAAAACCAAAGGAAATGTAGTAGAGTTGTTTCAGTGATGCATGTTTACAAGGAGGACAATGGCAAAAAGATGAGCTGTACATTTCAATATAAGAACGTGACAGATTATCTATCATGTATCAAGCAAAGTTTAGTAAGTATATAACGCCACAGTACAAATGTTATTATATAAGATTGTGACAGTTATATGTATATAAACGCTATTTGTAAATATAAGGGGGGGTTAATAAATAGCGTTTATATACGCCATATGTGTTGTATCAAATCATTAGTGAAAATAACAAGTCAAAACAAATTATTACAATAAACATATATCATCGTTCATCGGCAAGTCACAATTTTTGGCGGTACAATACAAAGTACAGAAAAGTACCATTAAAAGCATCATTCGATATTTCTAATATTTTGACATCGTTTTTCTATTTGTATAAAGTCCGAAATATTTGATTCTATTTCTGGAAGAAAGAACATTATAGAGCAAAGTCATTTTTACCAAATGATTAAATTAATAAAAAGTATTATTCAATAAAATGTACTTATATATAAAGTGTATGATACTTCTTTCCTTCATTTAAGTCCAATAAACTCTAATCGCATGATATTTCCAGTGCAAAAACACAAATAAGACATTTGCATTTTAATTATGGCGTCGAATGGTATGGAATTTACACACTTGGCATATAAAATACTCGTCCCTTGTCTTGAAATTACAAACTAGATATGATAAGTACCCGACCTGAATCTATCTTATTGACTTGCCTTTGCTTTCAAATTGGATCAGTCAATCAATGCTTAAAGAAGTTCAATTTTAAGAATACAACATAATTTTACTGTTACAGTTCCACCAACACTTGTTAACATCTCGGCAGAAATGGTTAATTCTAAATTAACTTTAAACTGTTCCACGGACTCTTCTAATCCGGTATCTTCATTAACCTGGAGGAGGGGTGTCAGTCCTAAATCCATTTTGAACAATGTAATAGTGAGTGGTTACAGTGAATATACAAGTGATGCTGAATACAATGGTAAAAATATAACTCAAGCTATTGATATTGATCCGAAGCATATAGACATTGGAGAGACCATCTTCTGCTGTGCCCGCTATCAAGCTCAACAAATATGTGATTCTATGAGCCTGAACTCTTTTC
Organism: Ruditapes philippinarum; assembly: GCF_026571515.1. NCBI lineage: Eukaryota > Metazoa > Mollusca > Bivalvia > Venerida > Veneridae > Ruditapes > Ruditapes philippinarum. The sequence continues at coordinate 22,606 of NW_026859551.1, read as the reverse complement.
AGATATGTAAGTACAATTTTTTAAAGCGTATTACCTCCTTAGGCGCAAAGTTGTTTTGTCACATTTTAAATATACATGTATTGGAGGACTAATTAATTCAGAAAACAACCTTACACAATAGGAAGCTAGAATTAAAATAATTCAGTTTATATAGTTTGTGAATTATGCTCTTCACTATGGTTTGTTTAAACATGACTTTGTAGTTCTAGTATATCGTAACTTCAAAATAACTATTAATCAAAGATTAATCGACTCATTCGATTTGAATGTGGATGTTTTTCTTTTTATATCATTTAACACTATTGTTATTACAATTACCTAAATCTAGCTTACGGAACGTCTGTGGTTCTACTCAGATGCCCGTTTATGCCTGAAATAATGCACGGAGGGGCACCTGAGGTCTTCCTCCACCGGTAAAGGTGGAACAGCTAACCTATACTGTGCCGATGTGACGTAGAACTTAATCAAAATAAATTCAGAATGCATGTAAATAATAGATTATTCACTCTTAACAGTGTTTTCTTTTTTTCAGCTGAAGGTTGTGTTTCTAAATCCAGTTTAGCAACATTATTTATTGGTATATTCCTGCTCCTTGTGTAAGAAAGGAAGACGTATCCGTTTTATTGAAAGACATAATAATATTGATGTCTAAGAAGATCTGCATGGTTGATAAATACCAAACTTCTTTAAATAATTAGTCATGGCTATCATTTCTTATTTAATTGATGCTTTATATCTAGTCGGTCAAATATTTCAGTATACATTATGAATGTTGGCATTTTATTTTTTTTTTTAATTATATTTTCTTTGAGCTGTCATTTAATCTATACAATAGATCGAACTATTTGAAAAAAAATGCGGAATTCTATTTTTATCTACAATTGTATATTTCTTACATGTTTTCTGTTTTTCTTGAATTTTTTATAAATAAACATAAAACACATTATTTTGTGGTATTAACATTTTTTTATACATTTAATCGGCGGTCATATAACTATGATGTCTGTCAAACAACACAGGTATCTCGTTTCTTCGTTATAACACCAAAAGATCCAAAACAATGTGTTTAATTCGAAATCAAATAAATTATTATCTATCAAACTGAATGCTTGTGGCACAAGAAATTACAAATTTGTCAAGAAAAGTATATGGTATTAAATCACTTCACCCCGAGTATAATACTGAGTGCGGTGATGCGAGGAAAATGATTATCAGTCCCTCCTATACGTGATATAAAATATCGTAAAAATATTAATGTAAACGATCAACAGTTTTAACTAGGTCACATGTCAGATAACTTTTAAAAGTAAAGTAAGGATTGCCCATTTGACATTAAAAAAAACAAAACAAAAAAAAAAACATTATTTATTGAATATTAAGGAATGAACTATGTGAATCATATTCTTTTAGATATTTAAAATGTTTTGTAGGATCAGAAGGATATTTGCAGTGTTGATATGCATGTAAGGTTTGTCTTTAATATCTAAAATGTATAGCTCTAAAGATAACACAGTTATTAGAGTCACGATTAAAGTCATGAATAAAAAAACAAACTTAATACCATGAAATGCTTATGGTATAAGCTTGACGTTAATCAATTAGGTTTACGTACATTTCGAAGATCATCAGCGATGTGATAATTGTTTCCGGAAATATGTACATTTTTACCACGGATTGTAACACTACATGTATTCAATTCATTATTTCTCTTATTCTTACTTCTTTTTTTCTCTTATTCTTACTTCTTTTCTTTCTCTTATTCTTACTTCTTTTGTTTTTTTATTATTCTTAAAAATGTTATAATCTAGTATTTGACAATCTTTATAATAAGTTATAGAAAGAGCATCGAATCACGAGGCTATCTGATTTGTACGAGGGGGTCGTAGCCTCCGAGTATTAGTCAGACTGCCGAGTGTTTTACTGTTCTTTCTCTTTTGTATCATAGTCAAAATATTTACACGTTCCCTGATGTCATAATATGAATCCCAAGAAAAAAGTAACCGATGAACAAGCACCTGAATATAATATTTCTACCGCTGTCCCTTTCTCTGCAGATCCCAGACAAAATGAGCCAATCAATGGGTATGCTCTGGTATGCGGATGGCTAATACCTTCATTTCAGTAAACGCACTATGCATGTATATGAATACGTTTTAACTCTGACATTCTTTCAACAGAAAAGGCCGTATGATACAAGTTTATCTTGTCGTTGAAAAATTCGATGGAACTAACCCTGAATAAAGTATGTTCATAGTTTGAAGACTTTGCTCCTTGACTGGTTCATTTTTTCTAGGGTTTCCTTCTTGCGACGACAGCGAAAGAGATATCGACAGAAAATTCATTTTATGGGACAATAGGAGATTACTTATGATACAAAAGAAAAAAGAAAATCAAAACATTCGGCAATCTAATTTATACTCTGGGGTAACGCCCCCTCGTACACATCGTCGTGTGTCGATGCTCATTCTATTTCTTAGATACGGCGATAAATTTATAGTGTAATAGGTAGATTGAAGCATATAAAGGCAATAATGTTATATTATATTTGAAATATGCTATGGATACATCATATGCTGATGTGATAAAAGTTTCAGAGGACCAAGAAGTAACCATCATACGCACTTTAAATGTTCAATGTCAAACATGGACCGGACGGACTGGCTAACCTAATTAATAATGGATAGACAATCAGTGAACCAGGCATTTCATGGGTAAATAGCAAAGATCTGAAAATAGATAAGACCATGTTAAAGCACGATGGTGACTATATATGCTCTGATTACAGTGGTGATAGAAAAACTGTGGAAGTTGATGTTCAATGTACGTAATCCTTTGATACTTATACAATAGATGGTATTAGACATACTCATTCAACAAAGATACTTATTTTGAGGAATGAATTTGATAAATGAATGTGCGCATGAGCTTAAATATTGGAAAGTTTTAAGTTATGCAACTTTTTTTCTAGTGCAAACTGTTCATTTATAACAAAATGTATTTGATTTATACAAACCAGTTTTCTTAATACAAATATAACCCAATGAACGTTTTGAAAACGGTCTCCTTCGGGGTTATAATTTAAATGTATGTCAAATGTTTTACAATTTTACCTCACTTATTGTAATTTATTATTATACATATTTACATATTTGCTTACTCGTCACAACAACATGTTAATTATAATTATTAACCAATAAGATTATATAAAAATATCAATTCTATACTGCTTATGTGTTTACTTTTTAGACTTCCGCTCTTCGGCACATTTTACAACAGCAACTATTTACAACTCGACTACCATTTTAACATGCACTTGTTATGCCAATCCCTACTGTAAAACTGTCAGTAACCTTATCATACGTATTAGAGATGGACGAGAATACAAAACAAATACCACGAGTACCGGGTGCAAACTTGTTAGTAACCCACCAGATTTTTTTGTGAATAAAATTAAAACAGCGCAAGAGAGTCCAGATATTTACGCAGTATATAAAGGTGAATTAAAATTAAAAGGGACTCTACAGAGTTTTTTGACATAATGAACTAGGAAAAAATCTAGATTTTTTTTAACCGTTTGATGTAGGTTTATATATAATAACTTGTGTACAAATTTCAGATCAGAAGCTCAATTCAGTTTGCGAAAATAATATTTAATTGAGCAAAATTACCAAAAAAATGGAAATCGTTTTAACGCTCCCAATTCAAATCTGTCAAAATGGCTCTAAATATATCGATTTTTTATTTAGTTCTGAGTACATGTTGTATATTTCTTTCTTATCGTATTACTTTTTTATTATATTATATTCCGAATTTATTTTAGTAAGTTTTTTAAATTTTATGTTTTTAAGTTTTTGAAACCTTTGTGATTGACCTTTTGAAAAGTCCAAATTCTTGCGAGTAAACAATTAACTATGGAATTTTAGTGCGTAAGTGACATGAAAGTAAGTTGTAAATTATTCCTGTCAGTAATTATGGTAGACTGCGGAGTAAAAGCGGAAAATGCATGCGAATGTTACCATTGTAAATTGATATACGACATGTATTTCAAGTGTTGTATTTTAAAAGATATTCTTGAATTATAAATGAACAACTTTTTTCAGACGAACAAGTTGTTGTTTGTAATTCTTAACGTTTCTCTCGATATTCCATGTCACATTAACGGAATAAACATGTACATTAAAGATTAAACTTATTACATCTTGTTGTTATAATGTACATATGAATCACATTTGTAAGCATAGTAAAAATGCTATCTATATAACAATTATATTGAAATACCTTTATATGTATCTATCCTACAGGATCCTTCTTGGGATAATGAAACAAAATGTCGTGTCACTACAGTAATGCATGCTTACAAGGAGGATAATGGTTTAGAGATGAGCTGTACATTTCAATATAAGAACGTGACAGACTATCTTATCATGTATCCCAAAGTGAAAGCTTTATGTAAGCATTTAAATCATGTACACTTTCAATGGTATACATGTACACGTTTTTTGATATACATGTTCACTTTCAATGATATATATATATAAATGCTGTAAAGTCAGTTTATCAAAATGTACTCTACTCTGTTAAACTGAACAATTTTAACACTGATTGGTTTATGTGAACACCGGACTTAAACAGGGTTGTTCCTTGTCACCTTTACTATTCAACCTGTATATTAATGATTTGGCCTTGAAATTAAAGCCACAGGCAGTGGGGTTGATATTGATGGTGAGAACGTACCAATCCTGTTATATGCCGGTGATATTGTACATATAGCAGAAAGTGAAAATGATCTTCAAAGTATGTTAAATGTTCTTCATAATTGGTGTATTACAAACCATATGAATGTTAACCCACTAAAATCTAACATTCTTCACTTTAGAAATCCATCTTTAACTTGTTTAGATTATGTACTGTCTTATTATGTACAACTTTAAACTATGTTACATAGTACAAATATCTCGGTCTTGTTTTGACCGAACACCTTGAATTTCTTACAGCTAAAACTGTTGATTAGGCTGCTCATAGAGCATTAGGGATGTTAATTGCTAAAACTAGAGTTTTTGGAGGTATGCCTTATGAAGAATATACAAAAATGTACGAAGCTACTGTTGTTCCAGTTATCACATATGCATCGTCTGTTTGGGGCTGTAATACTTTCTCTTGTATTAATGCTGTGCAGAATAGAGCTGCATGCTACTTTTTGAATGTTGGAAGATATACTCCAAATGCAGCAGTCTATGGAGATATCGGTTTGAAACCTATAATATATTTTTGTTGGAAAACTGTTATAGCAAATTGGAGTAGATTAAGTCATATGAATATAGGGAGGTTAAATAAACAAATATTTTTATGGGCAAGTAATAAGTCAGGTAACAGATGTAAGAATTGGAATTTTAAAGTCTGTAAGTTGTTTAAGAAGTATAATATGGAACGATTTTGCAATGTTGAAAATACGATACAAAAACAAGAGTTGTTTAATATTATATTGCCTTAAGTACTGGAAGATTACATTCATAATTGGAACTGTACTGTTAATTTAGAATTAGGCCGAAATGGCTCTGGTAGAAACAAATTAAGATTATATAAAACATTCAAGAATAACTTTGAAACTGAAAATTATTGTAAGTTATTTTTGAACAGGTCACACATGGGTGCCTTAGCTAAATTTCGTGGTGGCACAGCTCCAATTGGTATAGAGTAAGGACGCTACAATGGTTTGCCAGTGGAACAACGATTGTGCTCCCACTGTCCAACTATTGTAGAGGATGAAAAGCATGTATTATAATATTGCCTCTATATGATTCCATTCGTAACGACTTGATTCGAGAAGCACAAATGCTAAACGATGGTTTTGATACCCTCTCAGACATTGATAAAGTAGGATATATTCTCTCAAATGCAGACATTGTATTTTTAACTGCCAAAACCTGTTTTAAGATATTGAATAGACGAAAACTAATTTTATACAACTGACATTATTTTAAATAACTTTTATGTGGTCTTAGATATACATGTACTTTCTAGAAAATACCTTTGCTAATAATCTTCTAAACCGGATTTTGAATAAATTTAACCACAACATAATTTCTATATAGAATTTGTGGAGGTATTTTGCTACCTCAATATTTTAAATTACATCAGTAGATTCATTTTATCATATGTTTTTCACAACTCTGGTTTAAATTAGCAAGGGTATTTTAGATTTTTAGAATTTTACATGTAAATAGTAAGTCAACCTTTAGTAAATCTTAAAGATTGGCAATGTGTATTAATATTGTATTTTATATGAAAGTCCTTGACCTAATTTCCGATGGCACACATAGTGTTAATCCAGATAGATGCGCTGTGTAAATGAATGGTTAAATAAACGCTATTGGTTACCGTTTAAGCGATTTTTAAAAAAAAGAGAAAAATCAGACATTCTTTTTTGCCACAAAAGTAGTACAACGATAGCATTCACTTTGTTTCGTTCAAATTCATGTTACGCATTTTATTAACTTCATAAGGTAAAAAATACATAAATGTACTATTCTGATAGATTAAATATGCTGCCTTTAATTGAATAAAGTTGATTTCCACTCAACCTTCAGGATAAAGTTCATAGTATCTATACATCAAAATGACTTGCGAATTTCATTTTATTGTATTTGATTATTTCTTGTATTTATGAAACAATATTTGTATATACATTTGTACACTTAATGGTCGACTGTTTATACATAAGATATATGATGTATATAATTTTGAATTGAAATAAGCTTGAATTATAATAGTAACGTTAGATAAGAAAAGCAAACTGTAAGAGCAATGTTAGGGCTTACATGTTCATTACAAGAAAAAATATATTATAAAATTTGGTTTTGTATTGAGAAAAATATATTAAAAATCACACACCTGTACGAACAGTTTGTAATTTCTTTATTGAGGCTATTGTCCATCTAGAATTTGCTTGAAACATAAAAAATATTTGACTATACTAATAACGTCCTATAGTTGTTCATATACATGAAAAACTTTATATTGTAGTTCAAATTTTATTAAATTTTTATTAATATATATACGTAATGATTTGAGCAAAATGAGTTTGTTTGGCAGTAAAACTTTGAATTTTGGATATTAAGGATCATTGCAATACACGCAGTTAATATGTACATGTTATAGTCTTTAACTGTTATCTTATATATATGTATTGCAGCACTTGTAATCAAACTGATGAATACATAATAATTAAGATAAAATGCTTCGTCTTTAAATCACCCGCCAGAACTCTCTAGAAACAATTAGTTAGCAGCATGTTTTGGCTATTTGAGAAATATAATCTAACTATTGTTTGATTAAAAGTTGAGAAATTCCTACTCGGGGAGGCTGACCCAATGTAGTGTTACTTTTCCAGGCCTGAAAGGTATTATTTTGATTCCTTGGACTATTTAACTCTTATTGAATTATACATTTCGACCCCTTATGAACTTTAAGCGTTTGATGATTTGTAATCGTATAAGGGAGGTAAATCCAAACCTGTGTATTTCAAAAGTTGTTAAGGCATTACTTCCCTTCCCTGGCAAGATGACACATGGGGCATAATATGAACTTATAATAATAACTATTTCAGTTATATTTACTTTTATTATTTGCCACGAAAGAGTCATGTTCAATATATTCGAATTAGAAACATATAACTGTTACGTTGTTGTTTTTATATAAATATACATGTACATTCGCAATACCTATTATTATTATCTATTGCGGAAAAACTGCAAGATATTTAGATCTATGAAGTAAGTAAGTCCGTCTCGAGAACAAATGCCTCCCAAATTGAATTTGCTGTGCTCCTTTATTAGTTAAAACCTTTCAATATGAACATACCTAAGTATGGAAGGTCATGAAAACAGTGAATATTTTCACTCCTTTAGTTTCAGAACTATACAAAAGAGACTAGATCTAATTTGATATTGACTTTATGATTATAAAAAATGCATCAAACATCTCACTTTCTAGGAAAACCTTGAAGTAATATATCTAAGTAAATATTCGATTTTTTGTTGTAACATCATGTTGTGTTGTTGAACAGGCCTTGTTTGAAGACAGGTAGTACAACGTGAACACTGTACTGTTATAATTAAACGATATTTCAATCGATGAATGTCAACTTGACATTGTACTGAGCAAGTGTTCTTTTTTATAATTTCATATTTAAAGATATAATATTCAGTGAATGAATATCATTGAAATCCATGTTTGCAAAAGCAAACAAGTTTTTGAACGAAACATTTTAATGCAACAGTAACTTTTTCATTCTCCTTTTAGTTTACTTCGCACAAACATATGTATAAGTCATATGTCGTCTTTGCAACTTTACTGGTGCTGTTCCGTCACGAACGGCATCAGGGCTGAATAACTGACGTTCTATAAGCTGAGGCTGCTCATTTGATTTATTCCGTGTTTATTGTGAAAACTCATCGTTGTGCGACATGTAGATTTTTTGGGACCTGGGTATGCTTTTCAGAATTGCTAACGACTCAGGTATTACAAAAATTGTACCTTATATTCTACCTTTTTTATACTTTGTCCGAGATGAAACATATAAAGAAAAATTGTATTATTAAAGTCAAAATGAATATATTTCCATTTGTTTTGTTTATTGTTTGATACATACGTAATTAAGATTCAACTTTGACCGAAACAGTCCGATTGATTGTCAAGAACATGAGTCGCACTATAGCATTAGAAACTATTTTTGAAGAATATTGCATAAGGAGGAAAATGTTGCTACTGTTTAATTCAAATTCGATTGAAAATGAGGAATAAGCACCAAATTCTATGCTGCCTTTCCAGTGTATATACCATATCATCTCTAAAAGAAAGTCCACAGAAACCGCCCTATAGATTAAAATAGCAAATAGTTAAAATGTTACTCTATCAGAAAATAGATCAAAAGGCAAACCAGCCGTCCTTAAAATATTGATTTTCGATGTATGTGAGAAGTTAGCAGTTAACAGTGAGCAAAGCAAAAAGGCATTACGATTTATATAGGGAATCAATGATCTGCTGGTATGCTCAGCTGGGTACGCAATCTAGCGGGGCGTTCCAAAATATAGCGTAAAAGTGCTTTGCCGGTAAGCTCAGCTGGCTAAGCAATCTAGTGGGGCGTTCCAAAACAAAGCGTAAAAATGCTTTGCTGGTATGCGCAGCTGGATAAACAATCCAGCGGGGCGTACCAAAATATAGCGTAAAATGCTCTGCTGGTATGCTCAGTTTGCTAAGCAATCAAGCAGGGCATTCCAAAATATAGTGTGAAAATGATCTGCTGGTATGCTCAGCTAGCTAGACAATCTAGCATGACATTCCTACTTATAGTGTAAAAATGCTCTGCTGTTATGCTCAGCTGGCTAAGCAATCTAAGGGTCACGCCAAAATAAAGTGAAAAAATGCTTTGCTGGTATGCTCAGCTGGCTAAGCAATCTAGCGGGGCATTCCAAAATATAGTGTAAAAATGCTTTGCTATTATGCTCAGCTGGATAAGCAATCTAGCGGGTCATTCCAAAATATGATGTAACAATGTTCTGCTGTTAAGCTCAGCTGGCTAAGCAATCAAGCAGGGCATTCCAAAATATAGTGTAAAAATAATCTGCTGGTAAGCTCAGCTGGCTAAGCAATCTAGCAGTGCATTCCTAAATATAGTGAAAAAAATGCTCAGCTGGCTAAGCTATTTAGCGGGACATTTCAAAATATAATGTAAAAATGTTCTGCTGGTATGTTCAGCAGGCTAATCAATCTAGCAGAGCATTCGAAAATATAGTTAAAAAATGCTCTGCTGGTTAGCTCATCTGGCTAAGCAATCTAGCCGGGCGTTCCAAAATATAGCGTAAAAATGGTCAGCTGGTATGCTCAGCTGGCTAGGCAATCTAGCAGGACATTCCTGAATATAGTGTTAAAATGCTCAGCAGGCTAGGCAATCCAGAAGAGCATTCTGAATATTAGTGTAAAATTTTTTTGCCGGAATGCTGAGCTGTCTAGGCAAACTAGCAGAAGTATAATTTTTTTCTGCTGAAATGCCGAGCTGGCAGAGCAATTTAGCTGGGCTTTCTTAAATACAGAGTAAACATTCTTCCTTTTTTACTTCTTATGCATCAACTTGTTATGCCTCTGGAAATGTTATTTTTGTTGCGAGATCTATTTCACTGGTCTTTGTCTGCGCCTTTGACTGACATCCTCGAAGACTTCCAGGAGTTTGGTACAAATGGATTGATAGCTTATTTTTGGTTTGAGTAACCCTCAGGAGTCCATTTTGTTGGTCTGCAACTGATTATTTGGCACTCGTAGACTTTCTGAAGTATTTAGTGCCAGTGCAGATAATGACATTTTGTACTTCAACGGGACCCTTAAGTGCCTATTTCTTTGGTCTGCGACTGTTTCTGGGACAATCGCAGACTTTCAGGAATTTTTTTTATGTTAATGCAGATAATGACATTTGTGAATTCTAAGGACCATCCAGACTCCATTTCGTTGGTCTGCGACTGTTTCTAGAACACTCGCAGACTTTAAGAAATTTTCGATGCCAATGGATATAATGGTATTTTTACTTCAAAAGGACCCTACTGAGTCTATTTTGTTGGTCTGCGACTGATTCTGATTTTGGAACACCTGCAGACTTTCAGGAATTGTTAGTGATAATGCAGATAATGACATTTCAGAGTAAAAATGCTCTGCTTCTGACTAACGGTTCCTTAAAATTAAAAAATGTCATGATCTGCAATGGCACCAAACATCCGGAAAGTCTGCGAGTCTCAAAGAATCAGTCGCAGACCAAAGAAATATACTCTGGCGGTCCCCTAGAAGTCAGAAATGTCATAATCTCCATTTGCATCAAAAATTTCTGAAACTCTGCAAGTGTCCCAAAATCAGTCGCAGACCAGAAAAAAGACTCTGGCGGGTGCCTAGAAGTAAAATTTGCCATCATCTCTATTGGCACCAAATTTTCCTGAAAGTCTGCTAGTGTCCGACAATACGCCGAAGGCCAATGAAATGGTCCCTAGAAGCAAAAAGTATGATTATTTCCATTGGCACCAACCATTCCTGAAATTCTGCGATTGTCGTGGAATCAGTCACAGACCAACAAAATGGACTCTTGAGGGTCCCTAGAAGTCTAAATTGTCGATATCAGCGTTGGCACCAAAATTCCTGAAAGTCTGCTAGTGTCCATCAAAAAGTTGCAGGACTATGAAAACGTCTCTTTAAGGTCTCTAGAAGTAAAAAGTATCATTATTTCTATCGGTATCAAGCATTCCTGAAAGTCTGCGAGTGCCTCAGATGTGCGTAGAAGTCGAAAATATCAATAAAACGTTGGCGGCACCAATAAATCCTGGAGCTCAAAATCTGACCATTCCAGCAGAGCATATTAATACTATAATTCAGAATGCACCGCAATGCTTATCCAATACAGCATTTTAACACTATTTTTCAAATGTTCTGCTAGGTTGCCTAGCCAGCTCGGAATATAACGCAAATTTAATACTATATTAAAGAATTTCTCGCTATATTGCTTTGCCAGCTGAGCATTGCAGCAGAGTATTTTGACTCTAAACATTGTATTTAGAAATGCCATGCGTATTTTCTTAGCCAGCTAAGCTTTCCAGCAGAGCATTTTTACACTATATTAAGGAAGTCCTGCTAGATTGCCAATACAGCTGGGTATTACAGAAAAGCATTTTAACACTATATTTAGGAATGCACTGCTAGATTGTCTAGCCAGCTGAGTATTCAAGCAGAACATTTGTACAATATTTAGGAATGCCCTGCTAGATTGCCTAGTCAGCTAAGCATTTTTTCAAAGAAGTTTTACACTATTTTAAGGAATGCCCTGCGAGATTGCCTAGCCAGCTGAGCATTCAAACAGAGCATTTTTACACTATATTTAAGTAATGCCCTGCTAGATTGCCAAGAGAGCTGAATATTGCAGCAGAACAATTTTATTCTTTATTTAGGGATGCCCTGCTAGATTGCTTAGTCAGTTTAGCAATTCAGCAGAACATTTGTACACTATTTAGTAATGCACTGCTAGATTGCCTAGCCAGCTTAGCATTCCTGCAAAGCATTTTTACGCTATATTTAAGTAATGCCGTGCTAGATTGCCAAGAGAGCTGAATATTGCAGCAGAACAATTTTATTCTTTATTTAGGGGTGCCCTGCTCGATTGCTTAGTCAGTTAAGCAATTCTGCAGAGCATTTTTACAATATATTTAGTAATGCAATTCTAGATTGTCTAGCTAGCTTAGCATTCTTGCAAAGCATTTTTACACTAAATTAAGTAACGCCCTGCTAGATTGCCTAGCTAGCTTAGCATTCCAGCAGAGCATTTTTACACAATATTTAGTAACGCCCTGTTAGATTGCTTAGCAAGCTTAACATTTCAGCAGAGCATTTTTACACTATATTTAGTAATGCCCTGCTAGATTGCCTAGACAGTATAGCATTCCAGCAGAGCATTTTTACAAAATATTTAGTAATGCCCTGCTACATTGCCTAGCCAGCTTAGCATTCTAGCAGAGCATTTTTACACTAAATTAAGTAACGCCCTGCGTGATTGCTCTGTCAACTATATTAAGAAATTCCCTGTTATATTTCCTAGCCAGCTTAGCATTCTATGGTTTAGCAAAATAATTGTACAAAATATACCATATTATAGCAAAGGTAACTGCCAACACTTTAAATGAGTGGCCGTCTATCACCAAAAAATCTGTTCTAGATAATACATATAGATAGTATGATAAGTATATTTCTTAGTATACATTGCAAGATTCAAGTACAAGTTTGTATTCTAATGAGACCTAACCCAGTAAAAAGACAGGACAATGCATGTTATTTTTCTTGAAATTACTGTTTCTAGCCAGAACGCAATGTCATGCTGTGAGACCTAACCCAGAAAAAAACAACAAGAAAATATGACTTTCTAGGAAAACCTTAGTAATTTAAGTAAGTATCCGATTTTTTTTGTAACATATTTTTGTGTTTTTGAACAGGCCTTGTTTGAAGACATGTAGTACAACGTTATAATTAAACGATAATTCAATCGATGAATGTCAACTTGACTTTGTACAGAGCAATGTTCCTTTTTATAACTTCATATTTAAAGATATAATATTCAGTGAACGTATATCATTGAAATCCATATTTGTAAAATCAAACGTGTTTTTGAACGCAACAGTAATTTTTTCTTTCTCTTTTTTGTTTACTTCGCACCAACACATTTGTAAGTCCTATGTCATCTTTGCAAGTTTACTGGTGCTATTCCGTCACGAACGGCACCAGGGCTGAACAATCCACGTTCTATAAGCTCATTTGATTTATTCCGAGATTATTGTGGAAAATCTTCGATGTGCGATATGTAGATTTTTTGGGACCTGGGTATGCTTTTCAAAATTGCTAACGATACCGGCATGACAAAGTTTGTACCTAATGTTCTACCTATATTATACCTTTCTGAGATGAAATTTATAAAGAAAAATAGTATTATTAAATTCAAAATGAGTATACATTTCCGTTTGTTTTGTTTATATTTTGATATTTCAGGAAAAAAAGTTTCAATTTAGTTCGAAACAGTCCCGTTGGTTGTCCATCGAGAGTCGCACTTTTCAAGATCCCTTTATGCTTGTAGCATTAGAAATTGATTTTGATGGATGTACAAGGAGGAAAATATATCTAGTTTCTAGTTGAAATTTGATTGAAAATGAGAAATGAGTGGCCGAATATACTGTCTTAAGACCAGTTATCTTTTCAACCATAAACTGGTCTAGATAATAGATAGTAAAAGAACTAGGAACTTCTTTAGATAAATATAAATAGTACAAATTGCAAGATTCAAGTACAAGTTTGTATTCTTTTGAGACCTAACCCAGTAAAAAGACAGGAAAATGCATGTATATTTTCTAGAAAAAACCTTGAAATTACTGTTTTAAAGCCAGAACGCAATGACATGCTGTGAGACCTAACCCAGAAAAAAAAAACAAGAAAATATGACATTCTAGGAAAACCTTGAAGTAATATATATCTAAGAAAGTATTCGATTTTTTTTCGTAACATCATGTTGTGTTTGTGAACAAGCCTTGTTTTAAGACAGGTAGTACAACGTCAACATTGAACTGTTATAATTAAACGATAATTCAATCGATGAATGTCATCTTGACATAGTACTGAACAAGTGTTCCCTAGTCATAGAATGTTTATAAAATCAAACATGTTTTTGAACGAAACATTTTAATGCAACAGTAACCTTCAACAGTAACCTTATTTTATTGATTTATTTTATTTTTTCCTTGGTCGGGTTTTACGTTTTACTTCGCACCAACACAGTATAGGTCATACAGCGACTTTGGAACTTTACTGGGGGAGGAAGACTTCATGTGATATTACATGCATTATTTCAGGCACGAACGGCTACCAGGGTAAAACAACGGACGTTTCATAAGCTATCTTGATAGCTTCCTCCAATAAAAGATTCCAAAGTCCCTGTCGGGATTTGAACCCACAGCGGTGAAGGGCAAGAGGTTTTAAGTGTACGACCTTAACCACTCGGCCAAAACGCCCCTTATGCGATTGTTAATAAACATTAAATGTTTTTTGGGGTTTTTTTTGTTTTTTTGTAAATGCGACCGGACTTAATACAAGCCCTTTTAGTTACATTAGATGTACATGTATGAGGAGCAAAAGATTGCTTTTTACCAATGACATCTGACAGAAAACTCGATATCGTATTCAAGGAACGTCTTTACTGTACATATATTTTGGTAATACTGGCATTGTGCATCGAAAGTCTATGTCGTCGATCAAATGTCTATACCATATTACTCCTAAACCGAAAGTACCAATGTTTTACTAAGGTAGAAGAATAACCTGGTTTATGTACTCAGGTTATTGTTAACCACAATTCTTATCAAAAGTTACTATCTAACAGTCATAGGGTGTTTTCTGAAGAAAGGTCGCTATCAATTTATGACAAGCACAGTTTGGTTGTTAAGCGAACTGTCTATTCTAAACTAAGGTTTCTAACTAAGGTAAGATTTGTAAGCTAAAAGTGTCGTCAAACTATCCTTTTTAAGCAAATAACACTGTCAAACTAACCATTCCAAGCAAATGCCGCTGTCAAACTATCCTTCCCAAACAAAGATAAATTTACAGACTACATGTATATTCATTCTAAGTAAATAAGAATATTAGTGCCCATGTATACTGTATAAACGCAAGTGTCTTTATGTCCTAGATAATAGCAGGTTAAACATCTGGAAAGGCTATGTTAAACAATTATTCAAAATAAATATGCTTATAAAATTATCTATCCATTTGTACTCTAATGCGACCTTACCCAGTTAAAATACAAGAAAATGTGTTTTCAAGGAAAACCTTGAAACATCTATATTAGTTCATAATTTTGATCTGACACATGCAGCGCACGTGTAAGTTGTACTTTTCATTAACAGAAATCCTTAAACGTGTTATTGTTTTGAACAAGTTATTTATTTTTTTATATAATATTTGAAATTGTTTATAGTAAATAAAGAAATAATATTTAACCAGTAAATATTACTAAATAAATCTTGTTTGGAACTGTTTTTGAACAAAGTCCTTTATTCCAACAATAAAAAAGAAGCATTCAAAGAACTATGGTCAGTTCAAACTGAATTACAGAAAGCGGTCCATTGTCTAGAAACAAAATATTCAAAACGCAGCGGTGCTCTGTTTGAACAAAAACTGCTAAAACTTATTCTAATTTAACTAATTAATATTTTTTGCAATTTTATTCATATATTTTTGAAAGACCATTTTGTTTTTTTTATGCATATTCGAAATTTTAAGCTATTGGTCGGGGAAATGCGCACATAGAAGTATGTACAAACTTCATTGACTAAACAGCTCAGATACTCTCGATTACTCATTTAATTCCATTGTTTTTAAAGAACCATATTCCATAATTATTAGAACATTTTAGCCTAATCCGAGGGTTATAAAAAATATCAAATCTTAATTATTTGATTGGCCAGAAACTGCCACAGTATGTTCACTGACTAATGAAAATCCTGAGATTTGAGACGTAATTCAGAAAACAAATTATACCCCAAGGCCTGGTTGGGTAAATAAACTACAGTCTTTCGTAGGGACCAGTAAGTAAGGGGAAATAACAGATATAACTGTGTAATGTGTAGACTTGGTACAAATGTACGTAGATGACAATGCACAAACAGCAACATATGTCATAAAGTAGCCTTGGTTAGTGTGTGCAAACTTGATCACTCACGTTTTCTTTCTGTCTATTAGCTAGTTCAAAGCAACATATGGTAGCCTTTCAAAACAATTGAAATTAAATGGTATATAAATAATCAGAAATGGTGCAAAACTTTAATTACAATCAGAAATTTATTGTCATACACTACGTAAATTGGTGAGTTATAATTTCATTTGAATTTTGTTTGCAATTTTCATTCTTAAAGTTAGTTTAAACATAGGACTGTGCATATATGTTTTACAAAAATATATTTGATATTTGAAATAAGGTTAAAAGTCATTTAAGAGAATACAGGAATATTTTATTGAAGGTAAGATTTCGTTTTTCATTTTTGTTACGTTCTAAAATTTGTGTTTAACAAAATGCAGTTTTGTTTTTTTTCTTCTATCGTCATTTTGTTTCGGTAAATTGCTTTTGGAATATTGAAATAGCTCTCGCTCATGTGCCGGAACATTCTGTCATGTTTTTTCATTGGTGTTATATTCGTTAAATAAAAGCCCGCGTCCGTGTTAAAATATTCTATTATCCTTTTGTTTTAACTTTTGGAATAACCTTATTCTTGTTTGATACTGGAAAACACATACACAGCAATACGAGTACGGCACACAACGTCATTAAGTTTTCTTAAACAATGAAATTAGATTATATGTCTCTTTTAAGAAATGGGATGCATTTCTCAGATTTTTCATAACTTGAGCAATATCGTTATTGTAATAAATCAAGTCTGAAATTAACATTATATGGTCACGACTTTACTTTCCTCATTGTTTTCATTAAAAAATGTATTTATTTTTGTCAAATGAAATAATATGTTTTATTTTTTAAATCTATTTAAATTTCCACACAATGCGTTTGTTTTAATTTTCACATATAATTAATTTGCGTTTTAAACTGTCAATAGTACAAATGTCTGTTTGAAGATTTTACCTGAACTAATGGCATTTAACAAAATAAATATCGTTATTGATCATAGTCAATATGTCATACCAATCGGTGCATTGAATATCAAAAGTACTAAAGATTGCTTTAAATAGATCTTACGGGAATCATTCTATTGGTCCCTGGTTTCTTTCTCGTGCCCAGTTTCGCTTTGGTAATTATTACCTAATTAGTTATTGAAATCATCCAAATATTGTCAAAGAATATTATGCACGTACATTATTATATGTTATGTAAGGATTTAATAGTTCATATCAATAATGCTATCACCATGTTCGCTACGGTCCTAGTGTTTGGCCTAAATAAAACAACACGTGAATGGAGATTATCCATTGTTTTATATAACTGTAAGTTTTCTGATGAAAATATGACCAATTTCAACAAATTAAATATGTACATCCGGAACAAAATTTTCCATAATCCACCCCTTGTATTGCTCAAGTGTTAACGTCAAGAATGTGCTCTGTCATTATATGCATACGCCATTTCTTAAGATAAAGAATAAGTCCTCCGCTTTGCTCAAATTTTCTTTTAAAATTACTTATTCACAAAAAAGTACAAATTTTGATGGGTTCTATAATTCAGGTTAACTGTGCAAATGATTATGAACATTAGGTTAACCTGTTCATTAGAATAAATAACACACAAAAACGGACGTAACAAACGCAATATTCGTGACACAATCTTCGAGATAAGCCTATTTTTCAGAATCTTAATTATGTAATTATTATCTCGGATATGGTGCTGAAAACTAAATACTGGACATTAAATAAAACTTCTTCATGAATAATTCAGTGTGGCTAAAGCCAGTTTTCATTTGTCACTGATTCATCGGAACAAATTTGAAAATTTGTAATATCTTTGAAATTTGTTTGACATGTATCTCTTCCTTCTTGGAGGAAATAAAGAAATCTAATCTTTAGAAGGATCATTTAGTACTTAACGCTAGTAAGGTTAATCTTTGCAAAAAATGCGAGTAATGAAGTAAACCTGGAATTATTATGTATATTTCCATTTTCTTTCAGATTTTGTTTTGAAGAAAGTGAGAATGTTCGTCTGCACTTGTATATTATTGATGTTCATCGGCCTAGTTAATGCACTTGAGCCATGCAATGAATGTGACTTCATTAAGTTCAATCCCTGCTGTGTAAAGGGGAGTACCTATGTAGATCTCAAGCAGAGAGGCACAGAGACTAGCAATACACTTCCGGGTGTTACCGTTATCCAAGGACCAACTGCCCAGAGCTCCTATGAATGTAGTAACAGAGCTCTTTTAAAGGTTTATATCCATACAAACATTTTTTTCACTATGATATTTCAAGCACTGTTGCAAAAGTTTAAGCAATACAGCTTTATTAAGCAGACAAATAATAATAATGATAATAATAATAATAAAAATTATTATTATTATTATTATTATTTTATTATTATTATTATTATTATTATTTTATTATTATTATTTTTATTATCATTATTATTTAAAGAAAGTAACACATGAAGATACTATCGTTAAAAGAAATGTATTGGATTGAATCCTTTAAGGAACTTTGGGTCATTGTCAATAACCTTGAGGAACGTCGGTGGCTTTAGACAATTGCCCGTTCCTGTCTGAAATAATGTACAGAGAGGCCCATTGGGTCCTCCTGCACAAGTAAAGCTGGAATGTTTCCTTTTAACGCCCAAACATGTTTGTATTTCAGATCAATTTTGATGCATTAACAAAAGAGCCATGCCAGCATTGCTTAAATACAGTTGAGTGTGGGCGTCGCATGCTCAAAATTGAACTTGAACTTAGTTCTTCTCAGAGACAAGGTTGGTTGTTTAATTTGGGAGACAGCGTAACAAACAATGGCTATAGTAAGTAGCTTTATATATCCACAACAAATGAATCTATGTCAGCTACCGTTTTGCTTGATTTTACGTCGGTTGACTTATTTTCTATATCTTTGTGTTTATTATTGCATGCATAAGAAAATAAGAACCATCGATCTTCAACAATCAAACAATAATTGCAGGATAAGAGGTACAGCTCACTTGCTGGTTGCTAGTTACAGCAGAATTTCAGTACGTTATAAAATTAGCTGTAAATTATTCACACTGACAATATCTTTCGCAGAAGCGGTGGGTCCATCGCATTTTAATGAACTGGTAAAAATACAGGTGCGGTTTTAAGGAGCATGCACCCTCTCCCCTCCCCATTTCAAGTGTGCAAGCCAATCATTAAGTGTCATTTTATTAAACTTTTATATTGTGAATCAAGTAATTAAAACATTTCTAATCACTTCGCTCACAAAATTCAATAAAGCAATCACCTTATAAACTTTGAACTTCTATAGATAGATACTACAATATACAAACATATTTCATCTTCAGTTTTCGTTTTGTATGTTAAAACTTCTCCCTTACATTCCCGAAATGTAATAATTGTCAATTGTTTGATATTTCTTTCAGAGGGGGATGCAGGTACTCAAACAAATGACGCCGAGACAGATGGCAATTATCCGAACATCAATGTATATCTAAATGACAACTGTCCTAAACCAGGAGCAGCCTACGT
Source organism: Ruditapes philippinarum (assembly GCF_026571515.1). Taxonomy (NCBI): domain Eukaryota; kingdom Metazoa; phylum Mollusca; class Bivalvia; order Venerida; family Veneridae; genus Ruditapes; species Ruditapes philippinarum. The sequence continues at coordinate 2,840 of NW_026859551.1, read as the reverse complement.
GTTCCCGAATTTTATTGATTATAGTAAAACCAAAACGAGTCTTACCATCTATGTCTCCAACGAGTTCATCCGAGTAAGAACCGACACAGGTTACGATGATCAGTTTTGTCACGAGTGTCTGTACGCACTCAACAACCAGCCTGATGTAACAGGCCCCGTCAACCGAGACCTGTACCTTGGTTTGAACCACGTCATACAATCTAGTTCAAGTCGAAGTGGAGTCGGCGTCTGTTCAGCAAGGTTGTCATGGATGTGCCCTGAAGTATATTTTTGATTTTTTCCCTGAAGTGGACTAAAACATTAATGCCTTACTTTCATTTATCTATAAAACCTTAGGTATTTATTGTAAACAATGACAACCGTTTGAATTGTTTACATAAAGACAGAAATAAAGTTGGCATAAAATTCGGATTGTTTATTATTATTTCAAGTGGTATTTATTTTGCACACAACAAATATCATGGAGTTGATGTATATATTCAAACCATGACAGTTATTACCGTTTTCATAATGTCTTTTAAAAATGAAATGAATAATGTATGAAAACATTTCTCAAACAGGCCTAGGATATTACCCTTCCAGTCCATGTCTTTAAAGACCTGTAGTTAATTAGCTTTTAATATGTTAATAGATTGGTAAATTGAGGTTACTACCGTAAGCATTTTTAATTGTCCATTCATTTGCAATTGCAACATTTTGGCCCTTTCCGTCGTTCTTCTTATTCGGAATAATAGCCGACGACGTTCCGACTGATTCATTTTGTACAAAAATGTACGAATTTCTCCTTGTGAAATTGAAAGTGAAACGATGAAAAGATATTATGAACACCTTGAACTTATGAGAATATAGAAAACCAGTTCTTCTAAACAGACAAAGCATTATTCTAAGATTACACCAGACTAAAACACAGTATAGCAGGGTAAGCGGAAAGAACTCCACATAAACTAACTGCATACATATGTCTGCATAACATCTTATTGAAAGTTAGACTTAGACTATCAGTAACTTCTAGTGTATAGGAAGTAATCGAAATCCATTAGGTCTTTACATTACAAACGAAAATCTACCACGTACGGTAATTATCATTTATCAATCCAAATATTATATAATTAACCATACATGTCTGCTTGTGATGGCTACATGTCGCCTGCTTTAATACCAATCCGTGATAAAATGGTGATTGTGGTAGTTTACTAACGGGATCACAGCAGTATCCCACATTAATTACCAAAGCACATTAGCCACTGCATCGTTCCTGGGCAAACTGAGAAGAGCTACAATGCGAATGATCGGATGAAAAGATTTCATGATCAACCACACTGAAAGTGACCTGCACAGTCTGGTAATCGAACCCAGATCGCCCGATTAACAGTCCAACGCTTTACCTATTGCGCTTACCCAATAAATAAAATAATCAAGCTAGTAGTACTTACATTATTCTTATTCTTACGTATTCTTTTGTTAGTCATATTCAAAGCCTTGATACATTTCACATTTTAATTATTGCCTCATTACCTGTCTTATAAGTCTAGCGCTGCTCGCAGGTTTACCAGATAAATTCTCTTACTATGGATCAATAAATATTATTATAAATAGTAATATCTTTCAATATACAATAGTCCGGTGGCGAGGGCACCCTACCTCCCCCCCCCCCCACACACACACACTCACACACACACGGACACACAAATTGGCATAAAAAACTTCAATAAAGCACTGCAAGGGGAAAGAAGTAAGTTCACGGACTTTGGGCCGCTACTCCACTGCCCGCTATGAAGCTGTCAGAATGATTGGCACAAGGTAGGTTAAAACAAAGAACGTCGCTGTTTTGTTGCTAATCTGTACGTAACGATTCGTCATTAATGACCACCGCCGCCTGAATTTGTACGCATATAAATTTATATTCAGCAAAATAGTTCGTATCCTGCTATCTCATTAAGATCAGCTACTAAATTACATTACGCATGGAAAAATAATACCCCTTTCAAAGGTGAACAATTCATATCAAGCAGCATTAAATTGTCTTCACGAGTACCCTCCCTTTCCATTAAGTTTAACGAGATTGATTTAAAAATTATTATCCCAATTCTAATATTGTCGTTATCATAGTAAGTTGAAGGTGAGTTAAAAAGAACTTTTTCTTTTCAAAGTTATTACAAATTATAAGATGCACACTGACTTAAAATTTACCAAAAAATGTAATCCGAAGAAAGATTGTAAAATAATTATCCCATTAAAAGTACAATGTGTTTCTACGTTTACATCTAAAAAGCTGCGTGATATCTTTTTATAACCAGACAAAATTTTTTATAAAAGACTTATAAAGAGCCCAACTGAGGTCCAAAAGCCAAAAAAAAGGATAACAACAACAAAAATAAAATAAAAATCTTTTAACATATATCAATAAACGAAAAATTAAGGATTGGAAGTCCGATTTGAGTTTAATGCGTTTTAACGCTTTTTTTTTAAATCATCAACGGAGTCCCTTTAGACAAAACATGCTATGAATGAAGCTTCAGACCTCATAAAAAAGGATACAAATAATTAATTAAAAAATGTTCGGTCAGTCGCAAGCCGCTATCACTCTTTATCTTTGCGTCACTTAACTTCAACAAAGAACTTCTGTTACGGGAACAGGAACGTACATACATGTATTTCTTTGATATATCTCCCTGATGAAACACCCCACCGCATGTCTTGGTTATTTTAACGTAGAAATTGTAGAAATGAAGGTTAACCGTTATACATGTATATAAAAATACTTTGATAGTTGCTTAGATTATCATAAATTCTAAATTTGTAAAATTATCCTTAATTATAGATTTGTATATATTTGTACA